>NC_056726.1:212070460-212113108 GCF_019279795.1 Protopterus annectens
TTTCCCAGTCAAACAATCATTTTCTCAATGTTCAGGTGCAGTCCCTCCATCTGACAGCCTGGCGTATTCTGTGATGGTGGTGGTCTCAACTTCCTCAACAGGTTTGAATGTCATTTGGAAGCCAGGTCTAGCACTAGGAAAGTCTATGCTGATAAATGGAAGAGATTTTTCTTCGGAGCACTGCAAAGGGTTTTGATGTTTCAGTGCCTAATTTGAGTTTTGCACTACAGTATCTTACTGAATTACTGGACAAGGGTTTGTCATTCTCTTCTGTGAAGGTTCATGCTGCAGCCATTTCTGCTCACTATGATTGTGACCCTCCTTTATTTTCTCATCCTTTGTTCAAACAATTTCTTAGAGGGCAAAGAATATAAGACCCCCACGTAGAGCTCCTACTCCTTCCTGGGATCTCAATTTTGTTTTGGAGAAACTTACTTTACCTCCTTTTGAACCTGCAGCTACGTCTGAACTGAAGTTTTTATCTTGGAAGACTGCTTTTTTGTTGGCCATTACTTCTGCTAGGAGGGTATCTGAATTGCAGGCACTCATGGCAGTTGAACCCTTTTTGATATTTCATAAGGATAGAGTTTCTTTACGAACTAACCCTACTTTTATGCCTAAAGTGGTTTGTAATGTGGCCTTGAACCAGTCTATTCATTTGCCTACTTTTTATGCTGATCCCCAAAATAAGGGGGAAAAAGTCTTGCATTCTTTGGATATCCACAGGCAGTTACGTTACTATTTGAGCAGAACTAAGGAGTTCAGACAGACTCAACAGTTGTTTGTTTCTTTTGCTTTGAGTTCACAAGGGAAAGCTGTTTCAAAGCAGACTATTTCAAAGTGGATTGGTCATTGTATTGCTTTTTGTTATTGTCATCATGGGAAGGATGTTCCTGCTGGGATCAGTTCTCATTCTACTAGGGCTACTGCCACTTCTACTGCTTTTCTAAGGGGTGTAGCTACTAAGGATATTTTGGAGGCAGCTACTTGGAGTTCAGTACATACTTTTACTAAACATTACCATCTCCCTCTTTATTCCAAGTCCAGGGCTGGGTTTGCCACTGCAGTTTTACAGGGCATGTTAGCAGCTCCTAATGCTTTGTAGTTTGCCAGCCTCCCTTTTCCTTTGCTTTGGGATTCTACCCACAGGTTATGACTGCAGCAATGTGAGACTAAGAACATAGTGCAGTTTTGTACCTACCATAAATGTAGATGTTCGAGGATCCACATTGCTGCATTCCAATTATCCCTCCCTCCTTCCCCTCTATAGTTGTGGTTGCTGGGTTTCTTTTGGATCTTTATTTCCACACTGGTGGTTGTTGGGCTTTTACTGCTTTAGTTCTGGCCTTCATTTTTAGGCCTTCTGACATCTGGGGCAAGAAAGACTGAGGATATGGCGTCGGTCATGCGCTTAAGTACTCCTATGTACTTGACGTCCGCTCTAGGCGACAATGACCGACGCCAGCCTAGCTCTTTGGTATTCGGGCCGACTGAGGACAGCGGACTACCCACAGGTTATGACTGCAGCAATGTGGATCCTCGAACATCTACATTTATGGTAGGTACAAAACTGTACTTTCATAGGTACAGAGTTTTAGCCAAAGGGGATGACAATGCACTTTTTAGCATTGAGCTTGAGGCCATGCCTGTGACACCAGGCATCTGTCTCAGAGAGGCCCTTCTGTAGGATGGTCCACATCATTTGTGGACTTGACTATGGCTCCTAGTTTGCAGTCATCTGCGAACTTTGTTAGCCAGAGGCCTTCTGTGTTATCCTGTACTTCAGAGAAGTAGAAACAGGACTGAACGCTGTGGTACTCCACTTGTTATTGGTTTGAAGTCAGATTTGGAGTCTGCAACATTTACAGTGTGGGATCTGTCAGTGAGCCATTTGACAACCCATCTTGTGACGTAGGGATTTATACCTAGTTTAGTGAGTTTAACTATAATTCCAGAATGGGGGATGGTGTTGAAAGCCTTGGCGAGGTCAAGATAGGCTGTGTGAACCACATTACCCTCGTCTATGGCTTTGGTGACTGCCTCAAAGAAGTCGATCAGGTTCAGAAGGCATGATCTGCCTTTCACAGAACCGAACTGGATGGGGTCTAGAGTTTGGAGGTTACCAATTTCTTTGTTTGAGTTCCATGGCCTTTCAGACTAGGCTCATCAGGCTAATAAGGCAGTAGTTCCCAGGATCAGTGGTGGCTCCCCCTTTGTGGAGTGGGATAACTGTTGCGCCATTCAGTGGGCACAAAGCCTGACATGAGACTCTGATTGAACATAGTGCTTAGGTAGGGAGCCAGGTTGTTCATGTAAAACGCAGCCTGGGATGTTGTCCGGTCCCATGGATGCTATGTTTTTGGTTTTAGAGTGTGCAGCTTTTACCTGCATAGATGTGATTACAGGGATTCTTAATTCTTCCTGTATAGATATGGGCCCTTTGGGGGGGGGGGGGGGTGTTAGAAGGGGGTAAAGTTAGCACTGAATCTGTCTGTCAGGATGTTGGCAATATCAGTTGGTTCTGTAATTTTCGTGCCATTATGCTGTAACTCAGAGCAGATCTGGGTGTTGCAGTTGAGATTCTTGACATAGCTATAGAATGCTTTGTGGTTGCCCTTAGAATCAGTGGCGATTTTGTTTTTGTAGCTAGCTTTGGAGGATCATATAAGGGATCTCAGCTTCTTACTGAGGTTGACCATGCAGCTGTTCCACTCATGGGATTTTACTGTTTTTTTTACAACAGTTTCTTCCTTCTGTTGTAGAGTTTGTTTATGGCAGAGGACCACCAGATTGGCTTCCTTTTTTTGGAGGATAGCATCTTAATTCTGTTTGGGATAGCACAATCCATGCACTCGTGTATGTGCTTACAGAGTGCATTTGTGTAGGATTCAGCAGTCGTAACTGTATTGTCCATCTGTCATGAAGTTTGCCACTTCTGTCTTAAGAAACATGAAGTTGGCTTTGGAGAAATTTTTTACCATGGTTTCCTTAGTGTTGGGTGGGGGTGGGATGCGGATATCTAGGGTGATTTGCTTATGGTTGGATCTGACCAACGAGGAGTTGATTTCAGGTGTGGAACACGGTTCACTCGTGTTGGTGATGATTAGGTCTAGGATATTCTTGCCTCTGATGGGGGTGTGGATAGGTTGATCCAGGGCATTAGAATTTATGAATTCCAGAAAGCTTTAAGCAAAGGAGTTGGTACATGAGTAGTTTTCCCAGTTAGTAGTGGGGTAGTTGAAATCGCCCATTATTAGGATGTTTGGTTGAACCCTAATATTTTCCAGTATATCAAGAAAAGAGGAGTGAGAATCCTGGGGCATGGTGGGGGATGTGTAGCAAGCTACAGTTTGGATTGCAGTTTTGCCCAGAGTTAGTTGCACTTGGATAACCTCGGATGCATTATGCTGCGCAACTAGCCTGGAGGTGTGGATATCCTTAATGAATATGGACACACCTCCGCCTTTAGTGTTCTGGTCCAGGTTAGATGGCCAAAAAGTGTGGTATGAGTTATAACCTGGTAATGCAGGGGTGCTCTCTAGAGCCTTGAACCAGGTCTCAGTCACTGCACAGATATCATCAATGTTCTCCACTTTATGGAGTGTTTCGAGTGAGTGTATTTTGAGGTTTAGACTTCTAGCATTGAGTAGCATTACCCTCAGTTTTTGCTTGCCCTATTCCTGTTACGGTGGTGAATTTGTCATTTGAGCCTTTCCTAAAAAAGGCAGTACAGGGGCAACTAGAGCCTTAGCCAGTATCCGGAATCCCAGGGGCGACAGATGCAGGCCATCTCTGGCAAAGCATCATGGTCTGTCGACCATGTCGTCCCAGGCAGACGGATACGGGATCCCCTTAGAATGACACCAGAAGCTTAGCCAATTGTTGAAGTCAATTGTTTTATCCTTGTACTGCGGTATAATTCTGGGCAATGGCAGGATGCTACTCAGGGCTAGAGTCATACCTGCCTGGGCTACAAGATCGGAGGGCTCCTCCATGTCTCCCTTCATGTAGTCCAAGGAGGTACGTCTCAAGTCGTTCACACCAACATGGACAATGACAGAGTCATATTTGTACTTGCTGTGGAGTAACCTGAGTCTGTGGGGTAACCTGAGTCTGTGGGGTATGTGGTGGATCCTGGCACCCGACAGTCAGCTGACAGTAACATTCTCCTTGTTTAGCCTGGTGAGTGGGACATCAGTGTGCCTGACTATTGAGTCACCTATGACTAGTGTGTTGGGTACATTGGTTTGCCTTATGGGCTGTGGTTTATTGGCACACTGAGTCTGTGGGCTATGTGTAATTTGGGTTGTGTTGGGGGGGGGGGTGGAGGTTGCTTGCGTTCCTGCTTTGGAGGTCTCTGTTGCTTGAGCAGATTATTATTGAGAGCCTCTGCGAATGTTTTTGTGTTTCTATGTGTAAATTTTGGTTGGTGTAGGTTTAGTTGGGCTATTTGATGTGTAGTGTGGTGCAAGTGATGTACATCGTGTTTCACTGTTGCAGTCATTACACTTGGGTTATCGTGCTGGCAGGCTACCCACAGTTGGCCTGAATTTAAAAGTCCTGGTCCGGCATCGGTTGCTGTCACCTCTTCCCTGACGTCAGTGCGCCAGGGGTATAAAAGATGCAGCCAACGCCATTTTCTTCAGTCTTTCTTGCTGCGCGGTGCCCGAAGCAAAAGCAGTTTGCAAGTGCCGGTCAGCCGACTCCTGAGATTTTCGAAATTGAATTTCAGATCCGAAGTCTTCAATAAAGCTAAGTACCCCATTGCGGAAACTTTTTTTTTCTTGCTCCAGACCGATGTCAGAAAAAGTTAACAATTGTATTTCTTGTGGGAAGCAAATACCTCAAGGATTTTCATTCTTACTACATTCCTTGCCTAGGCCCTGACCACAACATTGCTAGTTGTCGGCTTTGTGCTAGATTTAACCAACGCACTATTAAGCATCAGTAAGATTTTGCATTTCATTACTTTGGCTGTAGGTTTAACTATATAATGCCGTCAGAACAGCCGACGACCGGAGTTCATAAAAAGCGCAAGGAAAAAGAAAAGGACAGGCATCCGAGGTCCAAAACCGATGACGAAGCCTCTTCTAGGCCAGTCGCCGGTTCTCAGTGAGGCACTTTCGCAGCCCCTGACACCCGCTACCTCAGAGCCATAGGCCACCTCCGACTCCCACGTGGAGACAACTGGGGCTCTGGATACTCAAGGTATTGGGCCTTCGGAAACTAATCCCTCAGATGAGTTCAGAGCCGCTGAGCAGGCATCGGCTTCTGAGGGTGTTTTCAGACCTCCACAGCTTTATATCAAGCCAACTTCAGCATCCAAGACAAAGACTAAAACAGCTTTAAAGACAAGGAAACATGTACAGCATTCTCCAGTACAGGCTTCCATGCCTAAGAAACAGATGCTCAAAATGTCCGAAGACCTAATTACTTTGTTCAGGGGTTCCTATCCCCCTCCTCCTGATAAGAGGCCTAGGCAAGACACTGAATATGATTCCTCTGATCAGGTTTCCATTTCCTCTGACTCCTTTTCAGAACAGGGATTTTCTATTCCTCCCTATGAGGATTCTGATGCTGAAGAATCTATTCCTTCAGCTTCTCCTCCTGAGGATTATTCCTTTGGGGAAACACTGCATACCATGAGGGAGCATTTCTACTGGGAGAGCCAGGATTACTCCGAATCTAAGAAAAGGCTCAGAGACTTTCTTCTACTAGCTCAGCACAAATCCCTTGCTATTCCACCTGTTCTAGACATTGTAGATGTATTTTCAGAGTCCGGACTGTCTCCTGACTCTTCACCTCCTGCACCTGTTAAGCCAGACAAGATACTACAGGGTTTCAGATTCTCATAAATTTCTATATAAAAACCCTGCTGCTGACCCAGAAACTATATCTCAGGGTCCCAAAGGGGTCAAGGCCTCTACTGCAAAAAAAACCCCCTGTCCCCTCAGATAGGGATTCAAGGGCACTGGACAGATGGGGAAAAAAGTTTACACTTCTGTTACCTTGGCTGTAAGGACTTTAAATTGTCAGTTTCATATGCTTAAATATCAGGAATACTTAATGTCACTACTAAAACAGAAAATGTTGACAAATTCTGAATGTTCTGAGAACAAGGAAATGCAGGATTTATTGCATGCAGCTGAACAAGTGGGAAAGCATACTTTGCAATGTGGTTTTGATTCACTGGAGGCCTCTTGCAGGGCCGCAGTTACAGATTATGTCAATAGAAGGCATGCTTGGTTAAAGGAACAGAATATGCCTGATCATGCTAAAGCAAAATTATTGGATGCTCCATTACAGCATGATACTTTGTTTGGTGTTAAGGCAGAAGAGGTGTTGAAGAAAATGGAGGATAAAGCTAAATCTATGCAGACAGTAAAAGATTTCTTACAGGTACAGCCACCCAGATTTAGCAGGAACTGGCCTTCTAAGAATTGGTCCTTTCCAGTGTCAGACAGGCCACAAAGAGGCAGATACGGACACCCTAGAGGCAGACAACAACCCCAGGGCTCATACAGGCCCAAACAATGGGGTGCTTCTACCTCCAAAAGAGGAGAAGACAAATCACAGCCTTACAGGAAACAGTCCCAGTGAATTCCCTATACCAATGCCAAGCACTTATCTTTTGGCAGTAGCCTTGGGGGGAAAGCTAGCACTTTTTTCACAAAATTGACACATGATCACCCAGGACAAATGGGTCTTAAATATAGTCTCTCAGGGCTACAGGTTCCACTTTGACACCCTTTCAAAGGCAAAAGGTATGCCAGACCTGCCACACAATCAATGGGCAGAGGCACAAAAACAGGTTTCATCTCTCATGGGCATGAGGGCTATTCAGCCAGTGCCACAAGAGCAGGGACAAGGATTTTACTCAAGACTTTTCTTAGTACCAAGAAAGGACAAAGCCTGGAGGCCAATTCTGGACCTGTCTATTCTAAATACTTTTCTGGACGTTCCAAAATTCAAAATGTTGACTTTGCAGCAACTTCTGCCCATGCTGGGCAAGAAGGCTTGGCTTGTAACTTTGGACCTCAGAGGCATACCTGCATGTCCCAGTCAGACAAGCTTGCAAAAGATCTCAGATTCATAGCTGGCTCAATGCACTACCAATTCTCTGCACTGCCCTTTGGCTTATCTACTGCGCCCAGGGTCTTCACAAAATGCCTGGCACCAGTAATTGCATTTTGCAGAGAGGAATTCAAATATATCCCTACTTGGACGACTGCCTTATTCAAGCAGAGACCAAAGACATTCTACTAATGCATCTAGCGTTTGTAAAAAGATTACTAATTTGCCTAGGGTACACAGTAAATGAAAAGAAATCAAAACTAGTACCCTCTCAAGAGATAATATTCCTGGGTGCAACCTTAAATACAACTGCAAGATGGCTTATCTCACGCCAGACAAACAAAGGCAACTGATTTCTTACTTTGAAAGCATGGCAACAAAGACCCAGTTATCTGCAAGAAAAATTCTACAGGCTCTGGGCTACATGGCATCCTGCATTCTACTAATTCCATATGCAAGACTGCATATGAGGAAACTACAATGGAATCTAAAAAGTGTTTGGACTCAACATTGCCACAGCCTGGAAACATTAATTACTCTCATTCCCTGCCTGCAACAGGAGTTTCGATGGTGAGCACAGGCCTGTCACCACAACAAGGGATAGCCATTCACTTTACCCACAGCCAGGCAGACACTAACAACAGATGCATCAGATTATGCCTGGGGGGCACACATGGCAGGAAAATGTATTCAGGGCACATGGCCCATAAGCCAAATGCATCTTCATATCAATCAAAAAGAGATGCTAGCTGTACAGAATGCCCTGACAGCCTTCAAGGACCTACTTCATCCAGGACAGCTGCTGATAAAGACCGACAATACTACAGTCATGTGGTACATAAACAAGCAGGGAGACACATATTCCTACCCCCTCGGCAGACAAGCCATGACTTTGTGGAACACAGCATTGACTTATCAAGTACACCTGCAAGCACAATTCCTGCCAGGAAAGACAAATACTTTGGCAGACGAACAAAGCAGAAACCTCATGGATCCTCACGAGTGGAAAGTAGATCCACGAATCTTCAGCATGATAACAGGGAAATGGGGATGCCCAGAGATAGATCTATTTGTTTCCTCTCACAACTGCCAGCTACAGAGATTCTACACTCGGATTTATTACAAACAAGCATGGGAAGTGGACGCCCTTTCATTCAGCTGGAAAGCCCTTACAGTATATGCCTTCCCACCTCTACCTCTCCTCCCCAAGGTACTCCTAAAGGTCAGACAAGAAAAGCCAAAAATGATCCTGATTGCCCCAGACTGGCCATGCCAGCACTGGTACCCAATCCTAAAGAGCTTGTCTCAAGGCGCAGCCTGGACATTACCTCAAATTCCTCATTTGCTGACCCAACAAAACAATCAGATCCTGCACAGCCTACTCAGAACCCTAAATCTGGCTGCATGGTGGATAATGTAACCATACAGAACACACCTCTCTCTAAAGCAATTATGGATGTTATTTTGGAGGCCAGGAGGCCCAGCACCAGAAAATCTTAAGCAGAAAAATGGAAGAGATTCTGTGCTTGGAAGCAGGCACAAGGAATTGCCACGCTTGTACCAAATATTCCTCAGATTTTGCAATACCTAACTGAGATGCTGGACAAAGGCCTATCCTTCTCATCAATTAAGATCCATGCCTCTGCCATTTCAGCTCATTACAATACGGACCCACCTATTTTTTCTCATCCACTGCTAAGGCAGCATCTCAGAGGGGCCAAAAACATAAGACCTCCAAGGAGAGCTCCAGTACCTGCATTGGGACCTCAATTTTGTCTTGGAAAAACTCACACTGCCGCCTTTTGAGCCAGCCAATACAGCGGAGATAAAATACTTATGGAAAACAGCTCTTCTCCTAGCAATAACTTCAGCAAGAAGAGTCTGAGTTACAGGCACTAATGGCTGTGGAACCTTTTATTATTTTCCATCCGAACAGGGTTTCTTTAAGGACAAACCCAACATTTATGCCTAAGGTAGTGTCCAGTGTGGCTCTTAACCAAACCATACATTTGCCTACCTTTTATCCAAACCCGCAGAATAAGGGGGAGAGACTTCTGCATTCTTTGGACATACACAGACAGCTGCGCTTTTACTTGGACAAAACTAAAGCTTTCAGAAAGACTGAGCTGCTCTTAGTCGCATATGCTGCAGGATCGCAAGGAAAAGTCATTTCAAAGCAGACTCTTTCAAAATGGATAGGCCACTGCATTCGTTTCTGCTATTCACAACATGGCAAATCAGTGCCTAAGGGCATTAGGCTACATTCTTCCAGAGCAGCAGCCACTTCAGCAGCCTTCCTCAGAGGAGTACCAACCAAAGACATTTTGGAGGCTGCAACGTGGACTTCAGTGCACACTTTTACAAAGCACTACCACTTACCTCTTTACTCTAAATCCAGAGCAGGCTTTGCCACTGCAGTTCTGTAGGGCCTCATAGCCACTCCTAATTTTATTTAGGCCCAGCCACCCAACCTCAGCTTTGGGATTCAACCCAAGTGTAATGACTGCAACAGTGAAACACGATGAACATAGTACAGTTGTGTACCTACCATAAATGTAGATGTTTGAGTGTATTCACTGTTGCAGTCCAGGTTACCCTCCCATCATCCCCCTTTCATTGCTGAGACTTATCTGTACTTCTCTATTCTATACAACCTAGGTGGTGTATTTGCTTGTAGATGAAGGTTATGTGCATGCTTTTTTATGATTAGAATTTTTTTAGCCTACCCTTTTGGGGGCACCTGACAGCTGGGGCAAGAAAAAATGAAGAAAATGGCGTCTGCTGCATCTTTTATACCCCTGGTGCACTGATGTCAGGGAAGAGGCAACAGCAACCGATGCTGGACCAGGACTTTGGAATTCAGGCCGACTGTGGGTAGCATGCCAGCAGGATAACCCAAGTGTAATGACTGCAACAGTGAATACACTCTAGCATCTACATTTATGGTAGGTACACAACCGTACTTGTACCTTCTCCTCTTGATTGTCAAGTTCAGTCTTGGTTGGAGAGAGCTTTACTTCCAGTTTGGCTAGATAAGTGCATCTCTCACAGGTTGTGGTGCTGGGTGGTAAGAGGAGTGGGTTGTCTGTGTACATGAGGCAATTGCTACATTGCCTCAAGATGCCCAGATTCATCAGATAGACAGGAGAGAACACTGGGAGCTGACCCTTGGACATGCCTGAATAAAAACTACTTTCCTCTAGCCAAGTGAGGAAAGTGAGTATAAGAGCTGATGTTAAGTTGTCAATCTCGCCTTCATTCTTGCTGGATGGGTTCGGAGCCGGCCCTCGGCTCCGAATCGGCCAATACTAAAGCTCGAGAGCTTATTCCACCAGCTCGAGGCTCCCCTGTATCCGACAATACTAGGCGGTAACTACTCAGATCTCATTTGCCGCTTAGCTGACGAGGTGCTTTCTTCTACCGGCTCTGGCAGGTTAGTGAGTTTTCTTGTTAAAAAAAAAACAAAAACTTCAAATTCTACCCCTATCTTTTCTGTTTAGTTTTTATACAGAGTATCCCTTTAGTTTAAATCGGGTCCCCCGTGTGTTTGAATTCCCATTTTATTCCCTTTTTAACTTTTAGGCCTTTGGCCCACTCCCTTTTTTTTTCCCTGTCCTTTCAGTGTGACTGGATTTTTATTTGGTTAAAGGGTGTGTCTGTGTGTTGTGTTTGTGTTTTCATACAGCCTTTCAGGATGTCTAAAGACTCCAAGGTCTCAGGCTTCAAGAAGTGTGATTCATGCTGTCAGAAAGTGTCTCTGACAGACTGTCACAATTTTTGTGTCTATTGCCTGGGACCTTTGCACCTGCAGGACTCGTGTGCTGTTTGCCATGCATTCAGCCCTAGAGTCCTGCAGGAATGCAAAAACAAGCTCATACTTCGAGGCTTGTTAAAGCCTGAAGGCCCCTCGACCCAGTCTGCGTCGGGGAAACCTTCTAAGACTTCCAGGCCGTCGCTCCAGCTTCAGAGCCATCTCCTGGGAGCATTAAAGCTGCTTCGACATCGGCTCCGGCTGGAGTCGGTTTCAAAGTCTCATACCGTTACCTCGGCTCCGGCCGGAGCCGAGGTTGTCAAGACTCAGTTGGCTCCGATAGGCTTATCGGAGCCACCTTCAAAGAAGAGGTCTAGGTCCCCTTCCATCAGCTCCATCCAGTCGGCTCCAGGATCCCCTCTTCTGTCAGAGCGGAGCCATAGGTCTCATTCATCTCGGTCCTCCAGGCTGTCCGACCATGACTTACAAAGGGTGGTGAGTAGACTTCTCAAGTCCGAGGCACTGGCCCAAATGCTGCATAGCCCTACTCAACAGTCAGCGGCTATTCCCATCCCTGATTTTATTCCTCCTCCGACTCCTTTGAGTTCGGAGCCGGGGCTCATCGGAGCCGTGGCTATCGGTGCTTCGGAGCCGATACCTTCCCTTTCGGCTCCGTCTGCTCCAATTTCCTCCTTGGAGGGATCTCGGCACCGGGCTTCCCTCGTCGGCTCCGAGGGGGCGAGTGGCATCGGACCCTTGTCCGACCCCGTTCTCCCTCTCGGGGCGTCGGCGCTGGTGATTTCGGCTCCATCGGCCTCGGAGCAAGGACTTCTGGCCTTGACTGATAGGGGCGCCTTCGAGGTCATGCGGAGCCTGCTAGAGCAAAGAGCATTAGATATCCGCAAACAAGTTTACCTTCTACTACAATGCAACAAGGTCAAAGCCAGGGTAGTCTTGAAGGTATTGGGACTCATGGCAGCTACTATTACACTTCTCCCCTTAGCACGTTTTCACATGCGGATCCTCCAGTGGATGCTGTTTACTCAATGGTCCTTCCAACAGCTCCCGATGTCTCACATCATCCTACTAACTCAGTCATGCAAGAATCACCTGTCTTGGTGGATCACACCACCTCAATTTCTCCAGGGCATACCCTTCATTCCCCCCCCCCCAATCGCCACGGTGACCACGGATGCCTCCCTGATCGGGTGGGGGGGGGCATTATCAGGGCAGGACAGTCCAGGGCACGTGGCAACCTTTCGAGTGCCACTTGCACATAAATGTCTTAGAGATGAGAGCAGTGCTTTTAGCGTTGCAAGCCCTTCAGGACTCTCTTCCCACAGGGACTATTGCAATTCAGACGGACAACATGTCCGTAGTGTGGTACATCAACAAACAGGGCGGAACCAAGTCCTACCCCTTATGTTGAGAGGCACTCAGACTTTGGCAGTGGGCGATTTCTTCTCAGCGTTTTCTGATAGCAATGCACATTCCTGGGAAGTCCAACGTGATTGTGGGCAAGTTGAGCAGGGCCATTCTCATGCCTCACGAGTGGTCTCTAAAAAAAATCAGTGCTGGAAGAAGTCTTCCAAAGATGGGGCCAGCCTTGCTGCGATCTTTTTGCTACTCCCCAAAACAGCAAGTGTCACGACTTTTTCACTCTCTTCCCGTTACCAGGCCATCCCACCAGAGACGCTCTAGTCCACGATTGGCCCCAGGGACTTCTGTATGCTTTCTCTCCCTTTCCACTGATCTCTCAATTAATTCAGAAAGCTATCGCCTTGAGAGTTACCATGATCCTCATTGCCCCTTACTGGCTTCGACAGATATGGTTTCCATTCCTCCATCATTACCTGTTGGAGCAGCCTTGGCATCTGGACCCGGTACCAGATATTTTGACCCACCAGTCGGACCAGCTACACCACTCCCTTCAATCTCCCAATCTCACAGAGTGGTTTCTCTGATTCCTACCCTAGTCAGGCTTCCCTTAAGCTCTCATTCGGTCCGTAACATCCTGATAGCCTCTCACAAGTCTTCTACTAGGAGGATTTATAATAGTAAGTGGAAAAGTTTTTCCTTCTGGGCAGCATCAAAAAATATAGACCCCTTCACTGCACCTATCCAGTCTATCCTAGACTTTCTGGCAGAGCTCTTTCATTTAGGCTCTTCCTCATCTATGATTAGAGTACAACTAGCTGCTATATCTAACTTTTATGTAGGTGTCTCGGACTCCAGTATCATGTCCCATAAGCTCTGCAAAGCCTTTTTAAGAGGTGTTTTTCTGCTCAAGCCCCCAATCAAAGATCCCCCACCTCAATGGGACTTGAATTTGGTCCTAGCATCCTTGATCCCCCCCCCCCCTTTCGAACCAGCGGCTTCATGCCCTCTTAAGTTGCTCTTATGGAAAACACTTTTTCTAGTAGCCATAACTTCAGCTAGAAGGGTTTCTGAACTTCATGCTCTTTGCAGTCGTCCTCCTTACTTAGTTTTCCATAAAGACAGGGTGTCCCTCCGGACTTATCCGTCCTTCTTGCCTAAGGTTTCCTCTGAGGCGCAAACCTAAACCAGATGAATGATCTCCCCGTCTTCTTCCCTGATTATTCCAACAGGTCGGAACAAAAGTTACATTTTCTAGATGTTCACCGCCAACTTAGATATTATTTAGACAGGACTAAACAGTTCAGGAAATCTGATCAGCTTTTCCTATCTTATGCGGAAGGGAAATTGGGCCTTCCAGTTACTAAAGTGTCCCTTTCAAGATGGCTTACCTCTATAATTACCTTCATCTATGAAATCAGACATCAAAAACTGCCTTCAAGACCTAGAGCTCATTCAACTAGGGCATTAGCTACATCTGTAGCTTTTCAGGACAGGCTACCAATAGATTCCATTTGTGCAGCAGCCACATGGGCTTCTCCTCATACCTTTATTTTGCATTACAAATTGGATATGGCCTCCAGAAACCGTGCCAACTTTGGTTCCACTGTTCTCAAGAGTCTGTTCCGATAGGCCACCCGGGCTAAGGTGCTAGGGACACGGTCCCATCCAGCAAGAATGAAGGCGAGATTGACAACTTAACATTAAGAAGTTATGTACCTACCATAACGTTCCATGTTAGTTGTCTTCTTCTCGCCTTCTTTCTTGCATCCCACCCTCCTTCCTCCTAGCCTGTACAGACCGATAGGAATATTTGGGATCTTCCATTGGGATTTTTTCCTTCCCACATGTTCTACCACCTCTATTCTCCCTTTTTATGTTTGTGGTAGTTTACCTACAGTTTTATATATAGAGGTGGGTTCTTTTTCTTTCTTCTCCATTCTCTGGAGACCAGAACTGCTTGGTTTTAGCTATCAAACGAGATATGATTAGTTACCGCCTAGCATTGTGGGATATAGGGGAGCCTCGAGCCGGTGGAATAAGCTCTCGAGCTTTAGTATTGGCCGAGTCGGAGCCGAGGGTCGACTCCGAACCCATCCAGCAAGAAAGAAGGTGAGAAGAAGACAACTAACATGGAACGTTATGGTAGGTACATAACTTCTTATTTTTCTCTAAGCAAGTGAGGAAAGTAAGTGCTAAAACTGTTTTCCTCTAGGTAAAGAGGAAGGTTGAGTGCTGTATTAATTTGTAACTTATTTAGTGGTAACAACAAGTTCTGAAAAGGTGCTGAGCACGAATAAGCCTATTCAAAAGCAAAAACTAAGAATCTGTACCTGGATCATGTGGTAGATAGGCTACCTAGTGCTCCCACTGATAAGCTAGAAGACTTCCCTCCAGCACAGAAAGGCTGTGCGGTCTCAGAAGCTTGCAAGCAGTGCTGGATACAGCAAATCTGTGTCTGGACTAGACTAATTACAGGAAAGGTGGGAAACGAGCGCAAACATAGGCTTTTAAACCGGAAGGTTGAAAGAGATGGAAAAACTGCCCAAACGGCCAAAAAAACTACAATTTCTGGGCCAGAAACCACTCTTGTGGTAGACAGGTTACGTAGTGCTTACCACTCCCACGGATAAGCAAGAAAGCTTCCCTCCAACACGGAATGGCTTGGGGGTCTCAGAAGCTTACAAATAGTCCTGGATACAGCAAATCTGGGTTTATATTATAAGATCGACGGTTGAAAACATCGAACAACATATGGTCGATGTCTTCAAACGTCGACACCATGTAATCGATGTCTTAAAACGTCGACCTTATAAAAAGACAAAAAGAAAGAAGTACCCTAATGGGTTTAAGCAGGGGGGCAAGCCCCTCTGCACCCCAACCCCCCCGCTACTTAAATATACCAACTCTGAGATCGCACTAATTGCAGTAAACGGAAATCTCCCCTTACGGAGATTTCCATTTACACGCTTGAGATTCTGAGCATTCGCTATTCTTGTGTCGACAGTGTCAAATTCAACATTGTCGGCTTTCGAGAATATAATATAGACCCGCAAATCTGTATGTGGATTGGACTAGGTTGAGGAAAGATGGGAAACAAGTGCAAATGCGAGTTTTTAAACCAGTAAGTTGAAAGAGATGGAAAAACTGCCGATAAACTACAATTTCTGGGCCAGAAACCCCTCTTGTGGTAGGTAGGCTACATAGTGCTTACCACTCCCACTGATCAGCTAGAAGGCTTCCCTGCAACACAAAACGGATTGGGGGGCTTAGAAGCTTACAAACAGTCCTGGATACAGCAAATCTGTATCTGGACTAGACTAGTTACAGGAAAGGTGGGAAACGAGTGCAAACGCAGGCTTTTAAACAAGAAAGTTGAAAGAGATGGAAAAACTTCCCAAACGGCCAGTAAACTACAATTTCTGGACCAGAAACCACTCTTGTGGTAGATAGGCTACCTAGCACTTACCACTCCCACTGATAAGCTAGAAGGCTTCCCTCCAACACAGAAAGGGTTGGGGGGCTCAGAAGCTTACAAAAAGTCCTGGTTACAGCAAATCTGTATCTGGACTAAACTAGTTACAGGAAAGGAAGGAAACAAGCTTAGAAAGAATTTTTTTGGAAAGGGAGAAAGGAGAAACAGAAGATAGTTCAAAATTAAGGATCTAAGTGGCTTGCCCTTCACAAATGTTCTCTCTGTATTAGGTAGAATGAGCTTGTGACACTAGATTGGAATAGATTGGGGTGGAGCTGAACAGGTGGGACTGGTAGGAGTGTCTGAAGTCAAAATATGATCTCACTGTACTCGGTTGAGTGAGCAAATGAGATAGACCCAGGAGGAGTGTACAAACACAAATTTACAGGAGGGGCGGGCAATTCCAAAGCCACCAACATTAAGTCCAGAACAAGAACAGGGAGGGTGGGCAGGAAACTAACTGCAGAGACAGAGAGAGACCATGGTATTCCATGAAACAAATAGAAAAATAAATAACTACAGAGAGACACAGACCAGTGAAATAATTAAATACACAGAAAAGTAAAATAAAATGCAGTACAATCTTTAACACTGCAAGTTTGTACTTGCCTACAGTCAACTGCATTACTGGCCGAGTTATGTAGCAGAAGCCAAACATTGAGCAGTAGTAAATTCAAAGATATGTGACTAACACTTACAAAAATACACATAAACCCTATAGGCTAAGAGTTTAACACCGAATATCAATGAAGTGAAACACAGTAGCCCCCACTAACTGCAGAGACAGAGAGACCACAATATTCTATGAAACAATTAAATAGAAAAATAAGCAACTACAGAGAGAGACAGAGCAATGAAACAATTACACAGAAAAAAATAAAATAAAATGCAGTGCAATCTTTAACACTGCAAGTTTTCACTTAACTCAGCTAGTAATTCAGTTGATCGTAGGTTTGTAGCAGAAGCCATACAACTCATTGAGCCATTCATACATTTTTCTGATACTGGTTTTAAAGAAAGCACTTTAAAGGACCTTGTTTCTAAGATCATGGGAGCTGTGTGATCACTCAGTAGGGATAATTGCTATGTAAAAAGTACCTTAGTGCTTCTTATAGGATAATACATTTATGCAGTTAAGTCTGTTGAACTGTCACAGACTCTGTAGTGCTTTTTATACTTTGTTGTTCTTCATGCAGTGACTCTTTCTTTATCTGGGACATGTGGTCAGAGAGGTTTCACTTATTACTGGTCAGTAGACTAACTTAGGATTAGTTATTACTGCCTACTGTGTTCTGTTATTTTTCTGATTTTAAACACTCACTCCAGGCTCACTGTCTGGTTGACTGCTGTGTTTGTGAACCATTTATTTGGGACTGTGCCGGAAGACTTGCTGAAATCCAGGTAGTCTGTCAACCACGCAAAATATGGTTCCTTGATATGACCCTCTTGCTGTGCCTACTAGCCATGTCAGTCCATACTTATTTATTAATAATTTTCAGTTTTCAGTTTAGTGACTATAATACAGCTGGTTTGTAGTTTACTGCTTCTCCCTTGTACTTAAATTCATTAATGTAAAACAAAACCTTGTAAGAAACTTCTCTGTGTGGAAGATTTTCAGTCCATATATTTCTGGTTAATCACTGTATATTAATCAGATCAGACAATAGTAGTAGAAGTAGCGAACGTAAACTCGTCAAGTCAGAAAGTAGTAATAGAAAATATATAATTCTACAGCATTACTAAGTATTCAAAAGTAATCCAAGCAAGGCAGGCAGTCTGTTTCCAGTTGAAAATCCTTTTTGATTTTGATTAGCTCCTGTAAGCCCTTTCACTGGAGTCATGGTATAGTTAATTAGTTGACTCTATATTTTAATGATTGGTGCTTTATTTCAGTGTACTTTAAAAATATGCTTGACATATTTCAGTTTTTTTTTTTATTCTTATTCACATTAATTGCCTTTTACTTTCCACTGGTCTTTGTTTTATTCCTCTCCCCTCCTTCACTTTTCTTACATGATGACACACACACAGGTTCATATGTATATACTAGGCTAAAGACCACCAGGACCTGTATAAGCCTAGCTGTACAACCCAATCCAGTTGTGTTCCTATGTGTCATGGGTGTTTATTAGGGGGAGTTATGTTAGATGTTCTTCATGTTTTACTGTTGCAGTCATCACCTGTGAGTTATCCTTGTTGTGGTAGCCCTCGGCCACCCCGAATACCAGAGTCATTGTTTTTCTGCGTCAGCTGCAGTTGCCTGTAGTCTGACGTCAGGTCATCAGTGTTATAAAGCAAGGCAGCCGACATCATTACATCAGTCTTTCTTGCTGTGGAGCCTGTAGCAGAAGCAGTTTGCATGAGTGCCGATCGGTCGCTACCCAAGTTTAAATTTCAGCTGAAAACATCTAAAGCTAAGCACCCAGTTGGGGACCGTTTTTTCTTGCACTAACTGATGTCTGAAAAAGTTAACAATTGTCTCGTCTGTGGAAAGCAGATCCCACACCGAGACTTCAATTTACTGCATCACTAGTTTAGGCCCAAACCACAATGTCCCCGTTGCCAGTTCTATGCCCTCTTTAATGCAAGAACCATTCGCAGTAGAGCTCTTATTGTAGACAGTTATTTTCATGTTCCATCTTCGCATCCCAATATGGTGTCCATCAGCCAGCAATCCGTGGACATTCCGAACAAATGCAGAAATAAAGATGGAAACAGACCACACAAGCCTAAGCTTCCGACAACTCTACCGCTAAGCAGGTCATCAGTTCTTCGGAATTCAGTGAGGTGCTTTCGCAGCCCCTGATGCCCAATTCGATATCCGTGCAGGCCTCTACCGAGACCCTTTCGGAGTCCGGCATGCTGCAGAAATTTTCTTTGTCTTCTGAATCTTTGGGTGTCTCTGCCTCGGTCGGGTCCGGAGCCAGGATGCAGGCACCGGCTTCCGAGGAGGCCTTTCGGACTACAGAATCTAGACAAAAAAATGATGTCTTATCTGACTACCGTTTCTGTCTGACCAATGGATTCTCTCAGGCCTAGAAGCCAGGCCACTCCTAGAAAATCTGCTGCTATCCACCATCTTGCTCCTGCTCCACCACCCCAAGCACAAATGCTTAAAATGGCAGAGGATCTCATCTTCCTTATCCGGGATAGTCAGGCCACAACTTCTAAAAGGAGAAGGCACCCTTCTCCAGAAATTATGACAGAACAGGATTCTGAGGAATCTGACTGTTCAGATTTTGAAGAGGAACAGCAACATCTGACTGCTTTTGAGGATTCAGATGCAAAGGAATCCATCCCTTCTGCCTCCCCTCCAGAGGACCTTCACACCCTCAGGGAACATTTCCAGTCGGAATCTCAGGACTTCCCCCAGTCTAAGAAAAGGCTTGGAGAATTTCTGGACCTGCCCCAACACAGACCCCTGGCCTCCCCCCCCCCTATTTTAGAAGTGGTGGATGATGTTTTCCATGAATCCAGCTAAGCCCCTGATGCCCTTCCACTTGCTCCCAGTAAACCTGACCGGTATTACAGAGTACCAGATTCTCACAAATACCTGTACAGAAATCCTGCTGCAGACCCAGAGGTCACTACACAGGGACTTAAAGGAGCTAAGGCTAGTTCTGCCAAGAATCCTATTCATTCTGACAAGAATTCCAGAGCTCTGGACAGACGGGGAAAAAAAGTATATATCTCTGCAACCTTAGCTGTCAGAGCACTCAGCTGTCAGTTCCATATGTTAAAATATCAACAACGCACTTTGGAACTATTAAAACAAAACATTTCTACCTTTCCTGACTCTGCCAATTTAAGAGTTAGCAGATTTACTGCACTCTGCTTGTTAAGTGGCCAAACGCTCATTACACTGTGAATATGAAGCCCTAGAAGCCTCTAGCAGGGCAGCAGTGTCAGGATCTGTCATTAGTAGACATGCATGGCTGAAGGAACAACCTTTCCCTGATCATGTCAAGTCTAAACTTATTGGTGCACCCCTGGATATATAGAAGACAAAGCAAAATCTATGCAAACAGTAAAAGATTGCTTTCAGGTTCAACCTCCCAGGTTCAGCAGGAACTTTCCCTGTAAGCAGTGGTCCTTCCCTGCACCTAGCAGGCAGGGCCAAGGTAAGTCCTGCAGGGACAGACGATCCAGGCCCCTATCCCAGAGTCAGCAGAGAAGCAAGCAGTGGACCACTTCTGGCCCAAAGGCAGGGAATTCTAAGCTACCCTTCTATGGCAAAAACTCACAATGACCCCCCCCCTCCCCCCTCTGCCCTCCCTTCACTCACCAAAAGCTAGGAGGAAGTCTCTCCCTCTGCGGAGAAAATTTTCTTTCTGTAACAAATGACCAATGGGTCTTAAGATTGTTTATCAGGGATACAAATTTTCTTCGGCAAACTCCCAGTTCCAAGAGAGTACCCACACTTACCTCCGATCAGTGGGCAGAGGCATTAAAACAGGTCCAAACTCTCATATCCTAGGGGGCAGTAGAATCTGTCACCTCAGATCAAACAGGCAAATGCAAATACCACCAAGACCACCGATCCAGGAAGTAAGCGAATTTAATGAAACACTTAGCACCTCGGCTTGCACAGCCTTCCAAGAGTAAAAACACTACAAAATACTGTTTGCATATGTACAGCATATTGCACAAAATAATTAATCAGTTAAGCATACAATCTAATCACATACTTCCAATTACATTTTTTGTTGAGTCCCTGAGGCTCCAAAGTACCATACATTAAAATCAGCAGGGTTTCTTTTTTAAGAGTTTGTTTTTAAAGACACACATTCACCTATGCCAACTTGCAATTTTTCCAAGACACAACCCCTAAGAGAATTAAGGTTAGATTTGTGTGCTATCAAAAAGTGACTCCCAAGGGGACTCTCTAATTTTTTTTATTTTTTATGTTGCTAATATGTTCCTACAACCAGACCCTAAAACTCTTATAAGTTTCACCTATGGTAAAACTTCTTACATCCACATCTCAGCACATACACTAACCCCTCCGTGTTACAACTGTATTCATGCCTAGCTGTAAACTTGATGCCATTAATTTAGGGAAATAGCTTACTACATATTGACAGATGGAACAACCATCACATGGAACAATACCTTTATCTATGCTTAAGTTCTGACTGACATTAACATCTGGTAAACAAAATTGATTATGTACCAGAATGTCAGACACATTCCTAGCTCTTTTATATGCAATACTCACAAAATCAGGTAGTATAGAGTTAAAAATTGTATTCTTTAGGAGCATTGGCCACAAGGTATGTACTTTTTTTTAAAACTATTTCCTCAGTTATAACATTATAAGTTGTCACTAAGAAAACTTTCTTCTGCTCTCCATTGTTCACAGCTGTATTGGTGGATTTATTCCCACCATTAAAAACATTATATTTTCCACTAGCACGAACATAATGAGAATCTCCCTGAGAGTTAACAGAATACCTCATGCCATTCATTTTTTGTTTAGCTTCCATGACCAGCTGGACAATATAGCCTCTTTTAATAAACATTTTTTCTGCTTCAGCTATCTCTGAATCAAAGCTCATACCAAGACTACATAGCCTATGAATTTGTAAGAATTAATTGTAGGGCAGTACCTTGACCAAATGTTTGGGGTGACAACTATTCCCATATAAAAACATTTCTATGTTCAAATTTCCTATGGAGACTAGTAGTAAATCCATCTGTATACCATCAAAGCTGAAGCTCATAGTATTAGATTGTAGGTCATTAACAAACCCAAGGGCCTCTGTCTGGCTACCTTGACATAAAAAAATAAGATCATCAATAAATTTAAAATATAAAATAACTTTTGATCTGAAAAAAATCATGTCTGTAAATAAAGTCATCTTCAAGTTTAGCCATGACTAAATTGGCATACATGGGGGTGAAAGCCGCCTCCATGGCAGTAACCTGTAATTGCTGGAAAATGTCTCCATTGAACATAAAAAAAAATATTTTTTAAACAGAACATGATTAAATCTGTCAGAAAATGAGACATGGGAGAGTCCCCCCAAAAATGGAACAAGGCCTGAATCCCTATTTCATGCTTAATATTAGTATATAGACTTTTGGCATCCAAACAGAGCCAAAACATGTCCATATTCCAAACTTTACCCTTTATTTTGTTCAAACAGTCTTGGCTGTCCCTGATATAGGAGGCTGTACTCATAACATATTTCTTAAGATGTTCATGTAGCAACACATTTATATTCTTCAAAAAATACCTCTGTGCAGACACTATAGGGCGACCACTAAAGTTAGTTAAACCTTTATGTGTTTTGGGTAGGCAGTTAAAAACTGCCATGGAGCAGTTTTCCACTCCAAACTTATTTTCCACATCCTTAGAGGTGAAATTACCCCAGTCTTAGGCCTTTGTCTAACACAGGTTGGTACTGCTCAATAGCCTCAAAGTAATCAGAAACATCACATTTTCAATAAATTTCCACATTATTCAAATGTTTGTAACACATCTCTAAGTATTGTGTGAAATGCATGATTACTATCTGGTTGCCCTTCTCAGATGGATCTGGCTATTCTGAACACCTCCCTGGTGGTCCCCAGATTCAAAATGCTAACTTGTAACAGCTGCTGCATATGCTGACAAAAAATGCAAGGCTAGTGACCCTAGACCTAAAAGATGCCTACCTTCACATCCCCATAAGGGAATCCTGCAGGAAATTCCTGAATGTCTGAGCAGGATCACAGCACTTTCAGCTCTTTGTGCTGCCCCTTTGCTTATCTACTCCCCAGAGTATTCACCAAGTGCTTAGCCCCGGCCATAGCATTTTGCAGACAGAGAAATATATAGATTTACCCTTACCTGGATGACTGCCTCATTCAGGCCGAGTGCAGAGAAAAGCTGCTCCATGATCAAATGCCTCCTAACTTCCCTAGGGTTCACCATCAACATGAAGAAATCAAAGCAAACTCCTACCAGGAAGATCATTTTCTTGGGAGCTCTGCTAGACACAGCATCTCAAATGGCCTTCCTATTCCCAGAAAAGCAGAGCTTCCTGCCCCTCTACTTTACCCAGCTGGCTTCCAGAAGTCACCTCACTGTGAGGAAGTTCCTGTAAG
Source organism: Protopterus annectens (assembly GCF_019279795.1). Taxonomy (NCBI): domain Eukaryota; kingdom Metazoa; phylum Chordata; order Ceratodontiformes; family Protopteridae; genus Protopterus; species Protopterus annectens. Next base: position 212,093,230 of record NC_056726.1, read on the forward strand.
CCCCGGGGTATATGGCATCTTGCATCCTTCTAATCCTTCTGGCCAGGCTTCACATGAGAAAACGTCAGTGGTATCTAAAGAACCTTTGGTGTCAGCACTCTTAGTCTCTAGAGACCTCTCTCCCTTTGATCCCATGTATAAGGCCCGAGTTTTTCTGGTGCGCAGAGGCCTATGCCAAGAACAAGGGTCTTCACTTCATCCTCCGCCCTACCGGCCAGACCATCACCACCGACACCTCAGACATTGCTTGGGGGACTCAGCTAGCAGGCAGGTGCACCCAAGGTCTTTGGGATGCCCAGCAACTTACCTTACACATCAGTCTGAAAGAAATGATGGCAGTACAAAAGGCTTCTACATCCTTCAAGCCCCATCTAAGGCCAGGGGTTCTCCTTATAAAAACAGACAACACCACAGTGTGGTATATCAACAAACAGGAGGGACCCAATCTTACCCTCTCTGCAGGCTAGCCATGAACCTCTAGCTGACGGCCGCCTCCATGGATCTACACCTAATTGCCTAATACCTACCAGGAGTCAACAACACCCTGGCAAACCACCTAAGCAGAAACTTACTGGACCCCCAGGAATGGCAGCTCCACAGTGAAAGCTTTCTGCAAATCACTCAGAAGTGGGGGACTCCGGAGATGGATCTCTTTGCTTCACACCTGAACCACCAGCTGCAAAGGTTCTGTACCAGGGAGTATCACCTCCTAGCATGGAAGGTGGATGCCTTGACCTTCCCCTGGAACTCCGTCTTTGTGTACACATTCCCTCTTCTGCCTCTTATTCCCAAGGTACTGATCAAAATAAGGGAGGAGAGACCAAAGGCCATCCTCATTGCTCCAGATTGGCCCAGACAGCATTGGTACCCCTTGGTGCGCAGCCTGACCTTACAGCCCCCTAAGCAGCTTTCCTTGATCTCAGACCTCTTGAACCAGGTGAGGGGGGAGGGGAATAATGCACCCAGACTTGCAGACTCTCAATCTTTTAGCATGGTTTATACTTCAAAAGCTAAGGAGGAGTCCCTATTAAGCAGACAGGTCCTAGACATTATCACAGAGGCCAGAAAGCCCAGCACCAGAAAACCTTATGCAAGGAAATGTAAGATTCTGCTCCTGGAGCCAGTTCAGAGGGGCCAGTACCTCTCATCCTTCTATCCCTCATATCCTGGATTACCTAGCCAAGTTACTCAAGAGTGGCCTCTCCTTCTCTTCTATTAAAAATCCATGCCTCATGCCATTTCAGTCCATTACCTTTCAGACCTACCACTCTTCTCTCATCCTTTTATTAAACAATTCCTCAGAGGGGCTTCTAATACTAGACCTCCCAGAAGGCCTCCCACACCAGCCTGGAACCTGAATTATGTTTTAGAAAAACTAACCTTACCTCCTTTTGAACCTGCTGCTTCAACAGTATTGAAATATCTCTCTTGGAAGACTTCCTTCTACTAGCTATCACCTCAGCCAAAAGGGTTTCAGAACTTCAGGCACTCATGGCTGTTGAGCCCTTCATCATTTTCCATGCAGACAGGGTCTCCCTGAGGACTATCCCCTCCTTTTTATGCCCAAGGTAGTATCTGATGTGACCCTCAACCAGGCTGTACACCTACCCACCTTCTTTCCCAACCCTCAAAACAAGTGGGAAAGAATTCTGCACTTAGTAGATATGCACAGACAACTCGGATGCTATCTGGAATGTACTAAACCCTTCAGAAAAACAGATCAGCTGCTTGTCAGCTTTGCCCCAGGGGCAGAGGGGAAGCCCATTTCCAAGCAAACCATTTCCAAGTAGATATCACACTGTATCCATTTCTGCTACAGACTACATGGGATCCCCCCCCCCCCAAGTCTATTTGTACCCACTCCACTCGGGCAGCCTCCACTACCACAGCCTTCCTCAGAGGAGTCCCCACTAGGGACATCCTTCCTCAGAGGAGTCCCCACTAGGGACATCGTGGAAGCTGCCACCTAGATCTCTGTCCATACCTTTACAAAGCATTACCACCAACCTCTTTTTTTTTCTAAGCCTAGGGCAGGGTTTGCCTCTGTAGTTCTGCAGGGCTTGCTGACCCATGCCTAGGGCTCTAACCTATCCTCCACCCATTTCCTCAGCTTTGGGAATCCTCTCTCAGGTGATGACTGCGACAGTGAAACACGAACAACAAAGTATAGTTGTGTACCCTTACTGTAAGTGTAGATGTTTGAGTGTATTCACTGTTGCAGTCCCGGTTTCCCTCCCTCCATCCCCCTTATATCCTCTTACCCTAGGGGATCATTAGCTTCCCACGGTGGCTTTTAGCCACCAGGACCACTTTACCTTATTTCCTTGTGCTTCTGATGGGTTAGGGCAAGAAAAACCGATGTAATGACGTTGGCTGCCTTGCATTATAACATTGATGACCTAATGTCAGACTGTAGGTGACTGCAGTCGACTCAGAAAAACATTGACTCTGGTTTTCAGGCCGTCCAAGGGCTACAACAGCAGGGATAACCCATAGGTGATGACTGCAACAGTGAATAAACTCGAACATCTACATTTTATGTAAGTGTCGAGAACTGTACTTTTGGAAGCTTCTAGTGGTTATGTGGTGGGGGGTATGTTTAGTTTGGGTGTCACTGTCTGCATCTGTCTGTCAGAGACATGGGAGCCAGACCGAGGGAGAATTTCCGATTTCCATTCCATTGGTCAAGGTTGTATTTAAATAGAATTAGGGGTGGACACTGCTTCAAATGGATAAGGAGCCTGTTCCAGAACTTGTGTATCCTCTAAGACGCATGTCATTCTTGCAAACATGTCTTATTTATTTCAAAAGCAAAATTTAAATCCTTTGATCTAGTGGTTCTGATGTTCATTTTGCGGATGTGCAACAAATCCATCAGAGCTGGATCCAAGGATGCCTGATATGCCAAACAGCTCCCCTCTCAGCAACCTGTAGGAGACTGAGTATAGAGAGAAGGCTTTAAAGGGAATCCGTATATGATAATGTGTTTATACCCTGGATTGTGCTGGTAAGAAACCTTTGCTGGTGTTCCAGCTACTGCACATGTCTCATCAACTACTTGCTGAATGGGGCATTATACTCAATGATGGGTTTGACATGGGATGAATAAATTGGCACTATGACTTCCTTGGGGATGGATGCCATGCCCTTACTTATAAGTTGGGAGACATAGAATGATTTTCTTACTACCTTGGTCACATATTAGACACCACATTACTGTCTATGTATATTCCCAGATCCTTGAGTACTTGTTCAGTTCTTAGTTGTGTCATCAATGAAGTAATTCGTCTGGGTGACAGTTTTCCCAAAAGACATTATAATCCGTTTCTTAGCATTGAGTTTTAATCTGTGATTGTGGCACCAGTTATTTGTCTGTTAGACGCTCCTGTAAAATGTTTTACAGTTATGCTGTCATAGCCTAAATAAAATAAGTAATGTCAGTGCATCCCCCTCCGGAGTATTATGGGAGCTTCACAGAAAAATCGGCAAACTGAGAGAGAGGCAAAGCATTACCAAGGATGAGTCTCCTCACAGATCAGCTGATACAGATGGAACATGTCTGTTGATGATATTGTTATCTGTTATTTCCTTCTCTGCATATTTTCCATAGAAGATTTTCTGTAGTCTGATGATTTCAATTTTTTTTTTTGCTGATCTCTGCACATACCTAAGAAGTGTCATGCAATTTTTTTTTTACTCTGTCTTTGACTTGGTCAATAACATGCATCTTGTTTAGCTTTAACTGCTCTTGTGCTGAATTTTATAAGTGTTCATATCTGAGTTAAGTCTGCTGACAGAGAAACAACTATTTTCTCTTCCAAGCAGGCAACTTCGGAAGTTCTGTAAATCTGCAGCCATCCTGCTTCTCTAATATACAGCACAGGCTCCATACAAGCCTTTCCACCCTAGAATCTACAAGAATCCATTTGTGTAGTCAATGTTTAGATTCTCTCAGCCTTTATTTGCCAGTGTCACTCTGAGCAAATCACTTAACCAGACCTTGAACCTGGGCTGAGTATGAAAAAAAGTCTGTGTTAATCATTGCTCCATCTCATTTGTAAATGCAGATAAAAAAAAAAGTTTCTTGAAAATATCACTCTGTAACAACTGAAGTGTCTGGGAGAAAGTGGAGCAGAACAGAGGTCCGTCACAAAGCCTCACTTTTGAATTAGACACAGCACTGTTTCCCAGCATTTGGCTGTGATGCTGCTTGGTACAGAATTCATAGCTCTGAACTGGTTTGATAAAAAACTTTCTTTTCTGCCACATTAGATGCAAGACTTCTCATTTCTCCATCTGTTTGATTTCTGGTCATCTCTGGTAAGTCATGCACTGGAAACGATTTCTGGACTCCTTGGATCTCCGCATTGTCACTCTGTTTTGTTATAACTCATTATCTTTTTTCATTGGTGAATTAGCCAGGGCACCAACCACTGCATTGGTACTAGGCTCTGGATGGCATGGTTAAGGCTCTCCAGAGTTTCACCAGGCAGCCCTGGATTTGCACTTCAGGGAGAGCTCCTGTTCAGAGATTATTCTCAAGAAATTATCGGAGCGCTCCAGAGGGGTAAAAAGCACAGACTGCTGTGAGAGATATGTACATCTCATGCCACACAACATACACACTACTTTATGAGGATATCTTTTATATATGCAAATGGAGGATCCCAGTTTTAGACAGAGCAAACCACCTAAGCATTATGCAGCTTTGTCTGTTCTGGCTCAACTGCTGTATTCTCCTATGAGGCAGTAATGACATTCAGCTCTGCGTTAGTCAGAACTGTCAGGCAGGATTGGTTATGGGATGCTGGTTCTATAGGTTTGATTAGGCCTGCATCACTGACTTTCAGCATAAGCGGTTCTTGGATATGATCAAGAAGGGCCATGTGTTGGAACTTCTTGGCTTTGTCTTGTCACTTCCCTTCTGGTAGACTAGTCTTTGTCATACAGGTTGTTGGCCCAGTTGTAATTCCTTCCTCAGAAACATTGCAGAGCCTGTAGCAGATTTTATTTTACTTATTTATTTTTCATTTGTTGACCCGGGGTAGTTGTAGTAGATGCAAGTAGAATAGATTTACTCCACTGTTCCACTGTCTGGCTTCAGAATGATCCAGGGAGATTTCAACACATCTAAAATTTCAGTTGATTCAGCAAACACATCATGCATGTCAGATTCTGAACTGAAACTGTTTAGTCCCCAAAATTGTATTTATTTATTTTTACTTAGGACATTTGAATGATGTCAATATGCTTTTACTTCATTAGTTTTGGGTGGTGTTCTGCCTTTTGTTGTCTGCCATGTCTTGGTGACCTTCCTCATTTTCCACAATAGAAGTGATTTTGGAAAGGCCTTTTCCCCCTTTTTCCTGCCCTTAATCCCTCCTGCACCCCCCAACAAATGGCATGCTGTGACAAATGCAATTCATGTGTATGTGCTGCCACTTACACATCCTCTGTGCAGATGATCTGCATGGGGGGGCCATTTTACTCATGTCTGTCTATGCTACAGCCTCCAACCAGTGCTCACGATAAAGCAGGACTCTCCCCAGAGATTGGTGAGTCAGCATTTAATGTTTTCATTGCTTCACTCTTAGCTAGATCCTGCAGTAACCAAGCCTATTACTCAAACCCATATCCCATGGGCCACTTCAGGGCTTCATTTCTCTGTGCCATGGAGCCAACCTTGATGGTGTCTAAGAGTTGAGGGATGGCTTCTAGTTTGCAAAAATATGAAGAGCTTGCAGGAAGTTCCTGTTCTTTACGTTTAATCATTTGTACTTCCAGTGGCAGATGTTGCCCTTTGACCCATCCTCTAGTCTGCTGTGATAGTGGAGTTCTTGTTGTAGAAGGGATTCCTGCTATTTCTAATCTGGGATAGCAAGCTGAAGTGACCATTTAGAAAGGCTCCCTTGCAGTGGCCCTAACTTGGGGGGGATTGTCCATTCTTGATGCATTGAGAAAGGGTACTCGCTATGTGACTGCCCTAAGTGCGAGATGTTACATTTATTGCAGTTATGCAATAGTAATTGTTCATTTGCAGACATAAGTGATCTAGATATACTTTTATATTGATCATTTATAGACCTATTTCACAATACCTGCTAATATATCATCAGCAGACTTGGAAATCTGAACCTAATCACTGCTGGGCATGGTAGGCATAAACACATTGAACAAGAATGGGCCTCCATTCACATCTCTGTGATACAATTCTATTACCTTTAGAAAAATTGGAGGTATCCCCCTCTGATCTTGGTTGTAGCCTGAACTTTAGTATACAGAGCTGGGGATGAGGGGTGGGGAATGTTCTGTGATCAACTGGTAGCCAGTGAAGCTCCCAGTGTTAAAGCTCGAATGAGTAAATAAAAAGTACAGTTGTGTACCTACCATAAATGTAGATGTTCGAGTGTATTCACTGTTGCAGTCATTACACTTGGGTTATCCTGCTGGCAGGTGACCCGCAGTCAGCCCAAGTTCCAAAGTCTTGGTCCGGCGTCGGTTGCAGTCGCCTCTTCCCTGACGTCCGTGCACCAGGGGTATAAAAGCTGCAACCAACGCCATTTTCTTCAGTTTTTCTTGCCCCAGATGTCAGGTGCCCCCAGATAGGAAGGCTGGAAAGATAAAATTATGCCAAAAAACATGCATATGTTACTATAAACATTTCCTTCATCTACAAGCAAATACACCGCATAGGTAGTATAGAGATGAGAAGTACAGAAAAGTCTCAACAATGAAAAAAGGGGGATGGTAGGAGGGTAACCTGGACTGCAACAGTGAATACACTCGAACATCTACATTTATGGTAGGTACACAACTGTACTATGTTCATCGTGTTTAACTGTTGCAGTCATTACACTTGGGTAGAATCCCAAAGCTGAGGTTGGGTGGCTGGGTCTAAATTGGATTTGGAGAGGCTAACAAGCCCTGCAGAACTGCAGTGGCAAAGCCTGCTCTGGATTTAGAGTAGAGAGGTAAGTGGTAGTGCTTGGTGAAAGTGTGCACTGAGCTCCGGGTTGCAGCTTCTAAAATGTCTTTGGTTGGTACTCCTCTGAGGAAAGCTGCCGAAGTGGCTGCCGAAGTGGCTGCTGCTCTGGTAGAAGGAGGCCTAATGCCCTTAGGCACTGATTTGCCATGTTGTGCATAACAGAAGCGGATGCAGTGGTCCTATCCATTTTGAGATTGTCTGCTTTGTAACAGGCTTCCCTTGTGATCCTGCAGCATATGCTACAAACAGTTGCTCAGATGTTCTTCGTCTCACATTGCTGCAGTCATAACCTGTGGGTAGTCCGCTGTCCTCGGTCGGCCCAAATACCAAAGAGTTAGGCTGGCGTCGGTCATGGGCGCCCAGAGCTGACGTCAGTACGTAGTAGTACTTAAGCGCATGACCGGCGCCATATCCTCAGTCTTTCTTGCCGCGTGGTCCGAAGCAGAAGCAGCGTTTGCAAGTGCCGTTCGGCATTCTGAAATTTTCAGTTTTCGAGTTTCAGACCGAAGACCAAGTTGGGCTAAGTACCCCGTTGGGGAAAACTTTTGTCTTTTCTTGCCTCAGTTAATCCGGATGTCAGAAAAAGTTAATAATTGTATTTCTTGTGGGAAACAGATACCTCATAGGGACTATCATTCTCTCTGTATTCCTTGCTTGGGGCCTGAACACGACGTAGTCGGGTGTCGCTTTTGCACTAGATTTAATAAGCGCACCATTAAACGCAGATTAGACTGTGCTAGGCTTGTTTTCGGTAAGCGGTGTAACTACAACATGCCGTCGGATCCTCCGGCGCTACCGCTAAAAAGCGAAAAGATAAATCCTTAAGGTCTAAACCGGATGAGTCGTCCGTTGCGGACGCTGGTTCTATGGAATCTATGGTTGAATCTGTGGATCCAGCCGAGGTCTCGGCTGAATCCCAGGGGGAACCTTTAATTTTGCAGGAGTTGGCCTCTCAGGAGTTAGGTCAGGCCGAGGGTGCTTCTCAAGTTTCTGTGGTTCCATCCTTACAAAAGGTTATTAGGCCTTCTACTTCAGTCACTTAAGGCCCTGCTAAGGCTAGACCTGGTATTTCTGGTACGGGCCACAGCCCTGGTTCTTCGGGCTCGGTTCCTAAAAAGCATATGTTGAAAATGGCAGAGGATTTGATTACTTTGATCAGGGGTTCTATGCCCCCTCCAGATAAGAGGCCTAGGGTGGAGACAGATTTAGAGGGAATGGAACATTCCTCAGATTTCTCCGAGTCCTCAGCTGAGGATATTCAGGATTTTCCTCCCTATTCTGATTCGGATGCAGAGGATTCCTGTCCTCCTGCTTCACCTCCAGAGGATTTCTCCTTTTCTGAAACCTTGCATTCCATGAGGGAGCATTTCAAGTGGGAAGGTCAGGATTTTTCAGATTCTCGTAAGAGGCTTAGGGAATTTTTGTTTTTGCCACAACATAGACCTTTGGCAATTCCCCCTGTTTTAGATGTTGTTCAGGATGTTTTTTCTGAAGCTTCCCTTAATCCTGATTCTTTACCCCCTGCCCCTGTCAAGCCAGACAGGTATTACAGAGTTCCAGAGGCACATAAATATTTGTATAATTATTATATTTAGAGGGGGAATTTTTTTTTTGAATAGGGTTAATATTTATTGAAATCTTAGAGTGATCAGAAACTGATCTCGGATCCAAGAATAGAACAATATCAAAGTGTGTAAGAAATTCCGAGATTAAAAAGAAGTCCAATCTTGACCAAGATTTGGAGCATTTTGAATAATAAGTGTATAACTCCTCTTTCGTTATTTGGTCCTTCAAAGAAACAGGGTCAGTAAGACTAAGGTCAAACATCAAATCTTCCAAGGCAGAGGAGGATTGGGTATTGTACCAATAATAGGAAGATTTATTAGAACAATCTACAATAGGATCAATAACAGCATTCCAATCACCCCCAGCTATAATATAATGATCTTTAAAGGTTGCTAAAATATTATGAATTTCTGCAATAAAAATATATTGCTGAGAACACGGGCCATATAAATTAAAAAATAGAATAGATTTATTAATATTAGGAAATTGAGATGTGAAAAAACACCATCTACCATTTACATCAGACCTTATATTAAGTATGGTACCCTGGAAAGATTTTTTAATAATTATCGCTACTCCTCTAGCATTAGAACTATTACCTGAAGAAATAATAAGTTTCACCCATTTCTTTTCTCTTACTCCTGCCCAATCCCTATCATACAAATGTGTTTCTTGAAGGAAACATATATTAGCATATGATTTAAAAATCAAGTGACAGATAAGCGCCCTTTTAGACTTATTTTGCAACCTTCTAACGTTCCACCTAATCTATATATAAAGTCATAATACAATAAGCTTAGTAGGCCTAGTATATACTTATTGTAAAAGAAAGGAAAAACCTAAAAATAAAGACGGTGACTTTGTAAAACCAAAAGCGCTCATTTTTATTAAATACATAGCTGACTTTTATTTTCAATCTTCTCCTATATTTTCCATACTGTCCTTTATCTATAATCATAAAATGACAGTGATAAGAATAGAAAAGGACAAAGAAAAACAAAATACGACAGCAAAGAGAATCCTTCCATAACTCCCAGTGCCTACCCACCCTCAATACTAATGGAAGGAAATAATATATAACACAACTGTGAAGCTTTTGAAATGTTAGCATAATAATTCTTGTTATAACAAAAGAAAGAATAAAAATTAAGTAACAAACTAATACTCCAACAATATGTACATATATACAGCACACAATGTTTCCAAGACCCAGCTATGTTAGAACCCATAAACACCACACCCACGAGATCATATCCAGAACAATGAAATTAGCCATAAATAAAAAGAAAAGTAAAATTAACTTAACTAACTATAACCTATAAATATGCGATTTTTTTCAGAAAAAAAATTAAATCTAAAAAATATTAATAAAATGTAAACATTTGTATAGTACATACCTAAAATAATTAGTCACTTTAAGATTATATTTTAAATTTTAAGATTATATTTTAGTGCATATTCAGCAACACTAGTAAAATTTAGAATTTAAGATAAGAAATCGACATATAAGAACACTGGACTCAATACATGCACACACTGAACTAAGTTGCGAATACCCCATAAAAATACTGTGAGAAGCCATTTATATCCTAAATGGGTCATGTAAACCAGTCCACCACAGCATGCATTAAGGCAGACATTAACAAGTAATACATTAGATATATATTAAACTATACCACCATTTCTTAAATATCTACAGAATGAAGTCCAGAACAATGAACTGTCACTGTAGGAAACCTCATGAAGTGAAGCACATCAGCATCTCAGCGACAGTATCATAAGCAGAGGTTCCGCCTCTTACAGTTAAATGAGAGCCAGAATTCTCACGCAGCTCCACAAGGAGGAAATGTATCAGGAAAATAATCTCCAGAACTAATCATGACACCATTTACAGTCACAAATTCCGGAACATCATGTCGCTTACTGACATCTGAAGAATCATACAGTCATCTATCGCCTATCCGAGTTTTCTCACTTTATAGTTCAAATTAGGTTTTTAACAAAGAAATCATGCCACACCAAAACCAGTGTTAAACCAACAGCAAGGCTTACTTACTTTGTTTGTATATTTGCCAAAGATAAGCCTTGACAGCCAAGAGAAATAGTCCTTGAACAACCACACATGCTGAACAAATGATTACTCGCATAAAACATTTGCACATATCAGCACTTGTAAAAGAACAGCATTTCTTCACAGCGCTATTGTAAGGCAAACTGAGAGTTAACCAAATACATTTTTATAACACTGGATAAGAATTAAAGGCTTTAATAAAAGCATCTTTAGCTTCAGACGGAGTACTCGCTGAATATTTAGCCTCTTTATATGTAAATAAAGGACACTCTGGTATCTCATCTGAAACCTTATATTTCTTTTAATTAAATCAGCACAAAAGGGAGCTAACCTCTGCCTATTCAATTTTATTTGGTGTGGCAAGTCTTGAGTAAAAGTAATTTTATGACTGTTCCATAACAATATTTTTTGCTTTCTTGCTGACTGTAAAATGTTTTGAACATCCTGAAAGTTCAACAGTTTGGTATAGATGATGCGAGGATTTGTGAATCCTGTCTACGTCTAATGGCTCTATGTGCCCTCTCAATTATTATTTTATCAGCTGTAATACTCGGACCCAAAAGTGCACTGAAAATCTGACCACAAATTAAAATAAGGTTTTGGTTATCATATGTTTCAGGTAGCCCCCTAATAATAATATTATTACGTCGGCTTCTCACTTCAAGATCTGTTAGTTTAGTTTGTAATTCCTCAATAAGCACAGAATTGTTTTTTGTTACATCAGACACTTGACTTATTTTAAAGTCATTATTTTGTGTTTTTTGCTCTAGTGTGTCCACTCTTTGTACTAACTGGTTAATAGATTTAGTAAGACCAGACATTTGGTCAGATATAACCTGGATAGCATCCCGAATTGGTTGAAGCGCTACTTTCAGATCGTCGATGTGAAGATTCGGTTCAGTTTTTGTCTTAGCATTTCTTTTATTACTTGAAGAACTACTATCCAGAGCTGTTTTTGAAGTTCTCAACCTTTTACAAGTGCTATCTTTCTCAGGGGAGAGAACTGAGGAGATTTTTGCCTTGGTACTCTGGGCATCCATATTCTCCGCACTTTGTCATAACTGGATTCCGATGTACAGAACAGAAGTAAGGAGCGCCAACTACTAGAAGCGCGAATCCTGTCAGGCACAAAATTTTCACACAGGCCTCCTGGATACTCGTATTCCTTATCCCAGAAACTGTATAAAAAAGGAAAAATACAGTTTTTACCAGAAAACAGACCTCCAAGTGTCTTCAGGTATATTATATTAGTCTCTTATAACAGCGAGTAATAATTACTACCGTTTAGAAACAGTTAAGGCTACATAAAATAAAAATTAACGGTAGGAGCTCGTGGTTAGGGTGCCAACTAGCCGACCACCATCTTGGAATCCAAAAAAATTCCCCCTCTAAATATAATAATTGGACACTCAATAATAATTTACTTCGTAATAAAGACATTGTCTAGGAAATTACTGAAACACTATCTAATCTTACCCTTAATCTGGATAGTTCTGATATACCCTTAGATATACAATGGGCAGCCTGTAAAGCTTATATGAGAGGTATTTTAATTAATAAAGCCTCTTTTCTTAAAAGGAAATATAAAGACAAAGAAATTGAACTTACAAATAAACTTCTCGAACTAGAAAAACAACAAAAAATAAATGTAGATCCCAATAGAAATAATTTAATAAATGACTTACAATCCCAATTACTTCAACTACATAAACAGAACCTAACCATTTTTGAACAAAGGATGATTGCATCCTACTCTGAATGGGCACAAACTCCATCTAAATTTCTTGCAAAATTAATTAGAAACAATCAAGAACCTCCTAAGATATCTCGGTTACACCTTAATAACAAGATTTATAACTCTGACCAAGAAATAATACAACTTTTTTCTAACCTTTTTTCTGACATATATTCTAATGGAAGTACAAGTAGTACTATGCATAAAAATATGATTGAGTTTCTTAATTCTATTAAATTCCCCTCCATAAGTAAAAGTCAAGGGGACTTGCTTTCAGCTCCTATAAGCCTACAAGAAATTCAAGAAGCTATCTCGAATCTTAAGGTTGGGAAATCACCTGGCCCTGACGGATTTACAGCCGAATTCTTTAAAACTTATAACTTATTGATTTCTTCTATATTATTAAAAGTATATAATTATGTAATAAAACATGGTATCTCAGATCTTTATTGGAATACTTCGAAAACGATTTTAATTTTAAAAACTTGGTGGTCTGGGATATACTTAAACATAATAAATCAAAACAAACGTAAAACAGCGACCATCAAGAATAAAAACCAATCTTTACTAGCAAATATCCAAAGCGCTTTTCGACAAGCCCAATGCTTGCCTTCTTCAAAGGAAATGACACAACAGGTTACAACAACATTTATATACTGTCACAGTTATTCAATCAACTAAATTGATTAATTGAATATTGAAAATGCTTTAAATGTTTTAAAAGCTCACTGGAGAACAGCCTGCATCAAACAACTTTCAATAAAAAATATAAATAAAACAGTACTGTAAACTCAGATATTTTAACACTACATAACATAAAACCTAAATTAATATAACTAAGGATATGTTTAATTAAACCTAAATACAAAAGTAAAAAATGTGTGTATATACAATAAATACATATACAATTATAATATTATCTGATAAGGTTTTTCAATTTCAAAATACTAGCAATTGAGCAAGTATCATTTAATCCAGGATACCTGTAAGCGTACAGTCTCACCTGCCAAATTAACTCTGCTTCTTCTAATTTTAATGGTCTAGGACCTCCTCTCTGATCTATAGGTATATGGTCTATCGCCATAAATTTAAAACTATGGTTGGGGTAAACACTGATGTGCTTGGCTAGAGCATTCTCCGTTTTTAACTTTTTAATGGCATATGTGTGTTCATATATACGTTCCCTCAGCCTTCTCACAGTTTTACCTATATAGAAGGCTGGGCATGATTTACATCTAGCCAAGTATATCACGTATGATGTATTACAGTTCAATTTGAAAGCTATCTTATGTATACAATTACTTATACTAAAGTGTGTTCCTTCCTCAATATATCTACAATAGTTGCAACTCTGGCATTTATGCATGCCTGCATTAAACACCAATCCAGTAGATTTTACTTCCAAAATGTTTTTCATGTTTTTACCCCTCTTATAAACCACGCGGGGTTGATGCCCCACTTTTTTATAAATATCAGGGTACATTTTGAACATTTCCCAATTTTTAAAAATAATATCCTTACATAAACCACTATTCAAATTGAAAGTGGTAATAAATGCACATGTTAAGGAAGTCTCATCAACTACCTCAGAAGTTGTCTCACTAGCTAAAGATATGTTCCTATCAATAAATGCATCAGGTTGCTCAACAAAATCAGCATTATTGATACCATTTGTACTGCCAGTCACCACTGTATTGGTGCAAATACTGATGTTCCCTAAGATTGTTATATTTGCACCGTTGTGAACTACGCCGGGTAGCAAAGGTGTATACACCTTGTCCAGACGTTTATCAGTCACTTCTTGAATCAATTCATCCAACAAACTATCAGGGTAACCCCTTGCAGTAAACATATTCCTAAGATTTAAACACTCATCACAAAAATCATCATCCAAAGTAATCATTCTCGCAGCACGTACCAGTTGTCCCTTAACCACAGATCTTTTTTGGGAAAAGGGGTGACAACTGGTAAAGTGCAAGAAAGTGTTTGAGTATGTCTTCATGTGTATCTTAGAAGTAAAGCAATTGTGCTCAAAATCTTTTTGCAACCATACATCTAGATATGCAATGCTTTCAGTAGAGAAAGTATATGTAAATTCCAAAAAATTGGTACTACCATTTAAGTAGTTTACCAACATAGAAGCTTCATTTTCTGTGATGTACGAGAGGATAAATATATCGTCTAAAAAACGCGTGTATAATATAACTTTTTCATAATAAGGGTTTTTAGTAGAAAACACGTAGTTAGACTCCCAGTAGGCCATAACCAAGTTCGCTATACTGCCCCCACATGGGGACCCCATGGCTACGCCTACTTTTTGTTTGAAAAAATCATCACAAAATATGAAGAAATTATAAGACAACACCAGATCACCAAGTGTTGTTACCAAATCTATCTCACTGTTTGAAGCATTATATTTCTTCATCATGAGACTAACCCATTCTAAGGCTGTGTCTTGGGGTATACTACTGTATAGATCCTTTACATCTATTGTGATAAAGTTCATATCTGTGTCAAAAGTAACCGCCCTGATAGTTTCCAAATATGACCATGAGTCCTTACAGATCTGTGCCTCTTTCAGAACGTATTTCTGGAGGATAGAGTCAATCAGTTTCGCACATGTATATGTAGGCGAACCCCTACTATCCACCAATAACCTCAATGGGGGATTATCAATACATTTGTGTATTTTAGGAATACCGAAGACGCATGAAAATTTTGGGTAAGATGTAATTAAATAATCATGCGTCTTCAGATCAATTTTGTTCTCAATAAACAGGTCCTCAATAGTGTCATTAATCAACTTATAGGCACAATTGACTTCAGATCTAGAACTCAAGTCATATTTGTTAGATTTTAACACTTCATGCATCCTATTCTCATAATCAGTATTCGTGAACACCACTAGTCCACCCCCCTTGTCTGGTTTACAAAACCTTAAATTCTGGGTGCCTAAAAATTCAATGAGATCCCTTTCACCTTTGGTTATGTTGGTAAAGCCATAGTTGTGAACAGTGTTGTTAACCATATACCTCAGGTCTAGCTCACAACACCTCTCAAACATCTCTAACACTGGGTGTAAAGGAGGATTGAAGGTACTGGGAACATGTAAATGAGATGCCACAAAATCTACATGATCACCAAGTAGTATCTTAAAATTCAATTTCCTCACAAATAGCTTGACATCTAAAATTGTGTTAACAATATTATAAATTTAGATGGTACAAAACTAAACCCTTTAGAGAACAGTGCAAGCATCTCGTTGTCGAAATGAACGTCACTGAAATTATACAGGCTAAAGTCACCAGAGTCGTTTTTAATAATGCCAGCAAGAGGCAAAAACTTTAGTCGGTTGGATAGTGGTGTCCTCCAACATACTCAGATCAAAACTATTGTGCAATGTCCCAGCGTCGATATAACAACTGTTGCATAAGTCATTGTCAATAGGAGAATCATCACCAACAGAAACCTCTTCCTCTACGTAGGAACCGTAGGTGAACTGACCAGATCTTACTAATTGTTGCCCCACCTCGGTATGAATCTCTGTTGGTATTGATTCTTGTTCTTGGGTCTGGTACCTAAAAAAGAAGAAGAGGAAGAAGAAGCAGGAGGGGCAGGAACTGGAGTGACTCGCTGGTTCGTATTATTAGGATTACTTCTTGTGTGAAAATTGTTACTGCTCCTCAGTCTCTGGCTCCAAGGCGTACTAGTGTGTGCATTATTAGAATTACGGTCATCAAACCGCTCACCGCAATTATGCATACCATCAATCATACCTGTGTTACCAATTTCATGAAACTCTGATGGTACTGGTTCAACATTGTTAACAGAATTAGTGTTGGAACCAAACTGAAACAGTCCATTTCTCCAAACCTGTCCATTAGGTGGCTTAGGGTAAGCCACACCAATTCTATATGCTTCCGAATCCCTACTCAATTTTTTCAATTTTTGCTGGTATAACTTAGACATATGATCGTCTATACTGTCGAAAGTCCGTTCATATTCGAACCTATATCTGTTAAATTGAATATCAGTAGATATTGAGTTGTTCAACAATAACATGTGCTGAGATAGTTCGTCTATCCAACAGTTATAGTGCTTAATAAACAAAGACAATAATTCCAAACCCTGATTGTCAAACAATGTAACCAGTTCCAAGTGGAAAGCAGACCCGGCCTCAAGTCCAGTCAGGTAAGACGAACGTCTCAACCCTTTAGGTATAATTTTACGTGACAAACACTCATTAAAGTAAGCCACTTCAAGTTGTAACTTTTTAAGCTTTAAGAGGCAAGCATCAAATACTTTCAGTCTACTTGCAATACTCTCATTACTCGAGTTATTACCACTATTAACCATTGGATCTTGACTTGTGCTAACTGGTACATTGGAATTAACTGTTTCAGATAAACAGAACTGGTTATTAAGCCAAACTGGTTTAATAATACCAGCACAGTTGTTGTTATTACCTTGTTGTTCTGCAAATACCGGAATCGGTGAATTATGTGGCTGAAAGACAACACGGTCCGTCTGTAATGGCTGTAATATCTGCGTTGTTTGCTGTAATCGAAGTATCTGCGTTTTATGGAACGGTTGGGTTGACTGTAGTACTTGGGTTGTATGTAATCCGTCCGTTTCCCCATCCGCCAATTCCACAGGACACTCGTTGGAATTAATAGCCCCTCCATCGCAATTAGGTGTACCTTGTAGAGTAGGTTCTTCGTTTACATTAATTAAACCACAAGGACTAGGAGAGTTACTTTGTCGCACATCACGAGTAGGAGCAGGCACGTCAGTTCCTACTGCAGACTTGTCACCATCGTAATTACGTAGCTGTACGCCAGAATGGATTAATGAAGTCTGATAGTTGTTAGAACATATTGGCCCTCTAGTAAAGTTATTCACCTCTTGCCGAAGTTTTAGTTGAATTAAATCAACAGTTTTAGTGTATGTTTCACGAAACTCACGATTTTCACGATTTTCAGCATCAATCATATTTAATCTTTGGTGCAGGCTCTCCAACTTCTGATTAATATTGTCCAATATGTTACCGACGACCGGGTGTTTTTCTACATCCAATAAGTCGGCAGTAACAGCAGCAGATGTACTTTGTCTAAAAATAACCGGGGTATCCTCCGGTACAAAAGAGTCTGGTACGCTAGTTTTACGAGATGCCATAATACAACGAAAAACACAAAACGGCAAGCAAACTAGTAATAAATCAAAACAAACGTAAAACAGCGACCATCAAGAATAAAAACCAATCTTTACTAGCAAATATCCAAAGCGCTTTTCGACAAGCCCAATGCTTGCCTTCTTCAAAGGAAATGACACAACAGGTTACAACAACATTTATATACTGTCACAGTTATTCAATCAACTAAATTGATTAATTGAATATTGAAAATGCTTTAAATGTTTTAAAAGCTCACTGGAGAACAGCCTGCATCAAACAACTTTCAATAAAAAATATAAATAAAACAGTACTGTAAACTCAGATATTTTAACACTACATAACATAAAACCTAAATTAATATAACTAAGGATATGTTTAATTAAACCTAAATACAAAAGTAAAAAAGTAAAAAATGTGTGTATATACAATAAATACATATACAATAAATACAATAAATACATATACAATAAATACATATACAATTATAATATTATCTGATAAGGTTTTTCCATCTACATTTCTTGCAAAATTAATTAGAAACAATCAAGAACCTCCTAAGATATCTCGGTTACACCTTAATAACAAGATTTATAACTCTGACCAAGAAATAATACAACTTTTTTCTAACCTTTTTTCTGACATATATTCTAATGGAAGTACAAGTAGTACTACGCATAAAAATATGATTGAGTTTCTTAATTCTATTAAATTCCCCTCCAGTGACTTGCTTTCAGCTCCTATAAGCCTACAAGAAATTCAAGAAGCTATCTCGAATCTTAAGGTTGGGAAATCACCTGGCCCTGACGGATTTACAGCCGAATTCTTTAAAACTTATAACTTATTGATTTCTTCTATATTATTAAAAGTATATAATTATGTAATAAAACATGGTATCTCAGATCTTTATTGGAATACTTCGAAAACGATTTTAATTTTAAAAACTTGGTGGTCTGGGATATACTTAAACATAATAATGAATCATTATCTAACCTATGTGTAATATTGAAGATAAATAAAAAATATTTATCGATAATCAGACAATTGAGAGATATTATTAAGTATAAATTTATACATCTTTTTGATAATGGACAAAATATATCCTTATTAGAATCTGTTTTGCATAATCTTACTCTACCCAAGAAAATGATTTCTAATTCATATAAACTTATATCATCTATGGTAAATAATAGTCCATGTCTTTTTTCAAACTATTGGAATAATTATCACCCTCTTCTTTCACATAATCAGAAACTTTTGTCCATAAAGAACACTATTAATTTCTCCCCCTTTAAGAATATTTTTTACACACAATTGATGATTAACAATAATACATATTTTACTCCAGCTAGATTAGCAAAAATTGACTCCAATAAATCTCCTTCTTGCCCCTGCTGCTCAGCACCCTACGCTGATTTATTTCATATATTTGGTCTTGTTATCATACTCACAAACTTTGGACTTCGTTAAAGGTCCGTCTTCAAAAAATGGGGTACCACAAATCAACCCTTTGTTGGGAACTAGCCATCCTTCACATACCTATGTGTACTCTTTCTTTATTTGATACCCATGTTTTGGTCTTTTTATGTTCTCTCATGAAACTGTACATCTCTAGAAATTGGATGGATCGTACTAAGCTTTGTTGGAATGACTTTAAATCATTGGTATTTACATACATGGCTGCTCACAAATTCATTAGTAAGAGTCCTAAGAAGAGCGCCCTTTATCTAAAAATTTGCTCCAAAGTTAATACACTTCTCCTTATTTCTACTTGATTTAATTCAGTGGTTTGTAATTTAATTCTAATATTTAGTACTATTTAATTACTGCTATATTATGTTTTTCCGACAGCTTGTGGGGATGCTTGTTGAAATTTTGTGATTTTTATTAGTATACTGTGTATTTTATTTATCTTGTTATAACTTGTTTGGTTTTTATTGTATTAAAACAAAATTGCCAATAAAAAATTTTTTTTGAAAAAAAAATAAATATTTGTATAAGAGCCCTAGAGCTGACCCGGAAACTATTATTCAAGGACCTAAGGGTGTCAGGGCTTCTGTGGTGAAGAATCCAGTTCCCTTGGATAAAGATCCTAGAGCATTGGATAGGTGGAGTAAAAAAGTGTACACCTCTTCTACGTTAGCTATGAGGGCTTTAAATTGCCAATTCCATATGCTGAAGTATCAGAACTTTCTGTTAGGTCAATTGAAATCTAAGGTAGATGCTTTATCTGAGGGTATAGAGTGTAAGGAATTGCAGGACTTGGTTCATGCTTCAGATCAAGTTGGTAAACATTCCTTGCAGTGTGGCTTCGATGCCCTTCAGGCTTCCTCCAGGGTAGCTGCTACTGGT
>NC_056726.1:212113608-212198114 GCF_019279795.1 Protopterus annectens
ACTGCGCAGAACTAGGGCATGGTTCATTCATCGTCTGGGCGTTGGTTATCTGCACTACCTTCGTGGGGATGGTATGTATTGTGTTATATTATGTGTGACTACAACTGCTATGTGTGGCGTCAGGTACATTTGGCTGTGGTGTTAGCCATGGATTGTGTGTGTTGGGTATGGTATTATGTTCCACATGTGGGTGTCCGTGTCCTGCCGGCATCTGTCGATGGCGTTTTGCATTCTGATGTGTAACATAGCTCTTGTATTCCTGTACACAACGGATGCAGGTATGCATCTGCTGCTGATAGTGGTTCCCACGCGGGATGTTGCGGGTATGCCGCTGTCATTAACTGCCTGTATGTTTTTGCTGCTATTTCGGATTGTATCCCTTTGATATGTGCGATGGGGTATATCGGCGGCTGTGGGTGACGGGTACGGGTTGTGGGCCTTGCATTTGTACATACACGGTATGCTTCTGTGTGTGCTCCATCCCTGCCTGGGGAGCTGCAAGTTACCTGTCTGTTGTTCTAGGAGTGTAGGTTTTGTTGATGTCGTCTGCTGTCGGTACCACCTGCTTGTGTGCTTCCTGCATGTATTCCTCCGTCACATCGGTAGTATATCTGCAGCTGTTCGTAGGTGCCGACTATCCCTTGGCATTTTGTCACGGATATTTACGGTCATTGTGGTCCTGTAGTTGGAACGGCCTGTATGCTACCGGTTGCCACCTATTCGGGTGGCGATTGCTTGTTTAACACTCGTAGAACACACAGCGGTGTTTACGGGATGATACGTGTCCACGATTGATGCCGGGGTAGCACATGCGTATTTCCGCGGTACATAACTATTGCTGCGTAACGTTGCCAATATATCGCATTGGAATTAACATGTCGGCGCCATACATACGGTGATGGTTTGTACATGCGTACTTTGCATGTCATGTTGGCTATACTCCTGTGGTACATTCTGGGACATTTTCGATTTGCATCGTTTTACGTCGCCACGCGCCTAGCCAGTGAGGAGCTCTCAGTACTACTTTATGGGTACTGCTATACATACGCCTGTGGTTCCTATACTGTATGCCTACACATGTTATTCCACTCCGCCTGTCACATGTCACCTACATACACATTTTACAGTGTCACACACATTACACTGGCACAGCGGAACACACGACACCCTCACCTCACACATAGACATACTGCCGCTTTCGCAGGGACGGTTGCACACAGTACCTACGTTGACCACATCGCTGGCGGCGGTGTCTATCTCCGCACTCATATCCTAAGAATATTACATGCACATGTCCTGTTACTGTATCGTGGCCTGGCGATCATCCCGAATGGCGAATATGCATTTAGGTGGGTTGACCTTTCCATGGGTGGCGTTGCCTGCTCTGTCCACCCTCCCGGATAGTCGGGTTGTCATTCAGTATGTTTACTATGTTGAGAGTTCGCATCTTACTGCATCTGTAACCTTGCATCCCTGTGATTCCCTGTTTAACTTGTTGTACTTTATATCTGTGTATGTGTACATATATTTCTACGTGTGTAATGATATCTATCTCCATATTTGTGTATGCACATATGTACATATGTAGACACCTTGCGCAGGACGTGGCAGCATACGGCTACGCCGTCTGCTGTCGGACCCGCGTGTGGTTGAGGTGTTGGCGTTCCATGCTCCGCTGGCTGTTGGTTGTGCAGTGTTTGGGTGCTACCTATGTTGGAGTCACACATGGGACCGCCCATAGAGTACACATTACGGGCGGACATGTTTGTGTGCCGTCCATTTCACTGTGTGTGCAGGTAGGGAGGTGTCAGTCCATGGGGCCTACGCTGTCAGAGTATGTGCTATACGTTCCCTCTTTGCCAAGGCATAGGCATATTGGGTACGCCTCCGTCTGCCTACTGGGGCTGGCAAAGTGTGTTCCTGGTGCTGAACACCCTGTGCCTGTGCTTGCCTTGGCAGTTGTGGCGGGCTTGGTGGCCCTACACCATTACATCCCTGCAGCAGCTGTTTCCGCAGGATCATATTATGTAGCATAGCACATACTATGAATATGTGGGCACACGTGCCTGGAGAGTACTGCAAGGCTCCACCAAATGTATCCAAGCACCGGAACCGTGATTTCAACATCCCAAACACACGCTCTATGATTATTCTGGTTTGTGCGTGTGCCTCATTATGGCGTTCTTGCATGTGTGTGTGCGCATTTCTGATGGGTGTGATCATCCACGGCTCCAATGCGTAGCCAGCATCCCCCACAAGGTGACCTTGTGTGATGTCCCCCCTGGTGAATACCTGATACAGCTGTGAGGCATGCCAGATATGGGAGTCGTGGTAGCTTCCAGGGCTGCCAGCACACACATCCATGATAATGCCCTGCGCATTGCACACGACCTGGCAATTGATGGAGGGAAATCCCTTGCGGTTTATGTAGCGTCTACCCTGCTCACCGGGTGGTGACTTGATTTCTATGTGCGTACAGTCTATCGCACCCAGTACCTTCGGGTATTGTGCCACACGGTGGAAGTGGCGATATTGCTAGCCAACTCCTCCTGAGATCTGGGGAAGTATATATACTCATGGGCATGTCGTAACATGGCATCCAGAAACTGGTGTAGTACCCTGGATGCTGATGCCTGTGAGATGCCCATTATATCCCGGTTGGCCTTTGAAAGGTACCTGTTGCCAGTATTCGCAAGCTTACACATACCTTTGTGTCCACTGGGATGGGCTCCCCTCTGTTGTCTCTTGTTCTCAGGCTTGGCGGCACAGCTCCACTATTTGCTGTAACGTGTCCCTGTCCACCCTGTAATGCTCTACTATCTCCAGGTCTTGCAGCCCCTGGTAGGTCACCCTTGGTCTGAACACTCTCCTTCTCCTCTGAGGCCTCCGGTAGTTGTCGGCACCCTCCTCCACAACTCCGTCTGTCTCTAACACATGCCGATGCATCACGGCCACGGCAGCACCCAACATATACATTTTAAAAGTTCCCCGTGTGTTTACACCATAAGGCGCAGCGTTTGGGAATTCGCGCTGTGTGTTGTGTGCATTCCCACTTTATAGTGTTGTGCTGTACACCCGGTGATGTCATTGGGTGTGTCTCTGCTGCCATATCTGTGGGTTATCTACCATGTTTTACCGTTGGCACTGCAACGCTGTTGCCTTTGGTGTTACATTACACTTGCCTGCATTGGTTTACCTTTACACCTTACTTTACTGTTTCTGCACGTTGCACCTACTATTTACGGGAATGCATCCTGCAGGCACATGACATGTCATGCATTTTGTCTGCCGCCGCCATTATGTTAACTCTCTCCTTGGCTGTGCTGTATCGGTTCTTCGCTCTTTGCATTTCTGCAACATCCACTACTTTCTTTGCATTCATATTCCTCCCCTTTCCCGTTTTGCAGATTTCTGCATGCAGAGTTGTCAGCTGCCGCCGATTGCCCTTCGTTGGTTGATTGGTGTTAATAGCTCATTACGACTCCAATTACACTGCTTCCGCATTTCCTCATATTCTCCGCATCACCTTCCTGTATCCATGGTTGTTGACAGGGCGGCCGTCATATGACTGGTTTGGGGAACGTAGTCATCCTCGTGCACATGCATCTGTGCGCGCATTGTATACTCTCAGCGCATCTATTTCCTCACACTCCGGTCCTGATGCTGTGATGTGCATTGTACAGCCCAGGTTTGCTGGGCTCCAATGTGCTTCCTCCTACAGCGGCACACCCCTCTGCGATTGACAGGTATTCCCTCTAGGCCACTCCTCGGTGTTTTACCGCTGCGCCGTTTGGTGCAGCCTTACGTTGGCGGGGGTTTTGCGATTCAGTATTATCTGCCTCATTTGCATGGCATTGACTACTAATACATGGTTACGGCACCAGACACCGACGCCACTCCTTGGCAACCCTTGGGCTGTGGTTGTGGCTTTCCATTCATACTATGGTGTATTGTGGCTGTGATGCTGATGTGTCTTATACTGCTCTTTTATGGCATTGTCATATTATTTTATTGTTCCTCACCTTCCGCGGACATGTCCTGGGGTTCTGCTGTGGTTTTTGCGTACATAACATTTATGTCGTTATTTACATTTTCTGCATGTTTTCCTTTGACATTCTCGGTTTCTTTCCACATTGCCATGTTGCACCACTATGACACATGACGTTGGAAGCCTTCCGTTACTCCTATGTCATGTTTGGATATATGTAAACCGTTTTTTTTGGTTTACATTGCCGTGCTGTTATGCTACGCCTGCGCCACTTCGTGAATCGCTACTTGCCTTCATTTGCATGGTGCAACACCGCACATGGGGTATTTAACATACCTACGCCGGAGGCGGCTCAACTCCGGCGTACGCCGCTGATGCACGTGGGTTTGGATCGTACCTGAATCGCTCGGCCATGTCTGGCGTTAGGCGCACGCCATGCGCCTGGCGCAAGGTTCATGAATCCCGGGGATATACTATATACCCACCCAAACATGAAGGTTGGCAGATGTAGATAAGGGGAACTCACTGTGGCTCTGCAGTCATCCTCCATTAGCGTCACAAGTGACTACAATAGCCCCTGTGGGATATACCGCAGCAGACACCTCTATCAACTGTAAAGTCCACAGCAGTACCCCACCAGGAGTAGCAAATAGCATGAACAGATGCCATGTGTTGCCTGAGTAAACAAACTGCAACCCCACACACCGCCATACTGCCCAGCTACAGGCAAGCTGTGCCTGATGTATGAAGCCATGTCCAACCTGGAATGAATGAACATGTTGCACCTTGTACAATCTGAATGGCAGTGAGCTATGCACATGAGAGACCTGAACCCCAGCACTGACATACATAGGACAAGCTGTAAAGAATGATCCATAACACAGAAGGCACCCCCACTCTTCAGTAAACTCCTGGTACAGGTCAGCCAGAGAGTCACATATCGACACCCCTCAAGAGGAATCCTGATGAGTGGATGGGAGATGGTAGGCTAACCCTGGGTATCACTGTTATGTCAGAGGTAGATGGAGGCATTAGTATACTAACCATGACATATGTCATGGCAAACTCCAGTTACAATGTGTGTCGAAGGACAAACACACCCTGTGACTAGCATCAGAAATGGCCTAGGGAACATTGCTAGTGTTTGCCAATGTCCACCCATGTTGTGGAATACACTAGCAATGTTGGATGAGCCTGGTGTAGGTAGTCCATATCTGAACATAATGCAACATGGTCATATATGCACAACTGGCCCCTACACAGTCTGTTGTGCTCACTATGAAGATGTCAAGCAGTCATAGGACTAAAGCCCAGGATACTGTCCACCACAGTGAAAGTACTGAACCAGTACACTATACGGTACTACAGTGTTAGGTCATTATGAAAGTATGTTGAGAACTGTCTGCAAAGTATCCCATGCAATCCTTGCAGGCACAGTATAATCCCTGTTGTGGCAGACACAAAGCAGTTGGCCAGTTAGTACACAACATGACACCCAACACACAACCATAAACGTGAGATATTGTTGAAGTGCACACACACCCAAATATGTGGTGGACTTCAGAGTGTAACATATGGAAAGCTCACACTGGGCATGCTCGCACACTTTGATAAATGAGGCATATGTCAGACAACATGCCATGGAAAGGCTGAACTGGGCATGCTCACACACTTAGGCTATATCTCCGTTTAGCAGTTGGCCATACATATCTGGTATTTGTACGTGTCAGTCCAGGAACCAACCACAACACAGCAATCTGCCCAGTGCACACAGTAAATGACTACAGAGACATAAGTGATATAGTGGATCGCTGTCATATGCAAACATCTTCCACAGATACACAAGTTGGTCATAGGAACAGGGAATGCTATGGCAATAAAGACCTGCAAACAGTAGAACAGCACAACAAATATTGTGCATCCGACAATTGAACATATGGGTGTAGAGGTCAATACTAGGCTTGTTGCCCTAGGGAATGACAGCTCAGCCAGAGTGTGCTTGGCATCTGCATCCCCAGGACAGTAGGCTACTGTGCCACTGTAAAGTAGGTCACAGAAGGCAACATGTGAGGCTAGTGAGCTGTGCCTCTGTCAAGCAAGGGCACCGTGGAGGTCCCAGGGATTGAATGTGCTAAGCCACAGCCATGTTGTCGGTGTGTGCTGGGAGAAGGTTGTTGAGGATCTCTGACAGTAAGTGTTCGTCAATAACAGACTGAGGGGAGCCCTATCTGCATTCTCTGGACGATTCCACTGTTAACACTGTGTTGTAATGATTATGTGTGAATGAAGTGCCATGCCGGAACTGTTCACAGATGTCCTCCCTCTGTGGGCTACAGCTCTGCAATGTATTAGCTCACTCTGTCTGTTGTACGGTGCATATATGGCTGGTGCACAGCTGACAGGTGTCTTGTTATGGAGGCGTCATGGATATATGTGGGATAGCATGATCAATGCAAACCGTACACATGCTCATAGAATGCAATTGTCAAGGATTATGCTGAGTGGCCAGTATAGTCCCCCAGCATGGGTCCTCTGAAGTCGTCCACCCCAGTCTTCACAAGTGTAGAGTCTGCTTGTGCTAAATACAGTTTGTGTGCAGTGACAACCTTGCCTGGGGGTGGAGATGGGATATGGATGTCCAGGTAAAGGTGGGTATGGTCAGATATCAACAATGGTGGTCTACCTCTGGTGTGGAACAGTGAGTACCCACGTTGCAGATGGACAGGTGCAATATGTATTCCCCATGTGGCTGTGGTGTGTGGTTCTGCCATAGCACATGGACCCACAAATTGTAGTGGCTGTAGGGTAAAGTGGTAGAGGCCTGAGTAGTTCTCACACACAATATGCCTGTACCTGATGTTAACAACTGGAATGGTGTATGTGAACACCTGCATATCCCGGCACTGTTCCCAGGGAAGCTAAGTGTGTGTCCTGGATGTGGGTGTGGTGTTCTGGACTGGTTGTGTTGTGTGTTACAGGTCCTGTGGTCACAAAGCATGGTATAGAACATAACCTGCCAGTGCAATGTGCATATATGACCCTGACGTAGGTGGCTGCAAATGCATATATATCCTATCCCCCACCTGACAGGTAGTACTACATGTACATACCTCTGTAGTAATAAAGATGTTAGCACCCTATAAATACTGCAGGTGCAGAACAGATGTCCAGTAATTTGGATAGTGCGCTCCGCTAATGCGTCTCCCCCAAGTGTCATAATATAGTTAGGTAGTGGTTTGAATCCTGCAAATGCTCAGTGGGTGTGCATGTGGATGAGTGGGGTTTGTGTGTGTGAGAGCGAAATGGCCCTTTTGGCAACTGGGAAAACACACTACAGGATGCACATTCCCCTTTCTAAACACTGATGATGTCAGCACCCTATAAGTACAGCAGGAGAAGGGAAACTTCCCAGTAATGCGAATAGCGTGCTCTGCTAATGCATCCGTCTCGAGTGTCATAATATAATTAGGTAGGGGTTTGAATTCTGTACATGCTCAGTGTGTGTGGAGGGGGTTAGTGTGTGTTCAAGACTGTATGAAAGACGCATCCCTTTTGCCAACTAGGAGAACACAGTACAGGATGCACATTCCCTTTTCTAAACACTGATGATGTCAGCACCCTATAAGTGCAGCAGGAGAAAGAAATTCTCCCAGTAATGTGAGTAGCCCGCTCAGCTAATGCGTTCTTCTCAAGTGTCATAACATAGTTAGGTAGTGGTTTGAATCCTGTATATGTTCCGTGTGTGTGGAGGGGGTTAGTGTGTGTTCAAGACTGTATGAAAGAAGTATCCCTTTTGCCAACTAGGAGAACACACTACAGGATGCACATTCCCCTTTCTAAACACTGATGATGTCAGCACCCTATAAGTACAGCAGGAGAAGAAAAGCCTCCCAGTAATGCAAATAGCGCGCTCTGCTAATTCATCCGACTCAAGTGTCATAACATTGTTAGGTAGTGGTTTGAATCCTGCAAATGGCAAGTGTGTGTGTTTGGATGAGGGGGGTAAGTGTGTGTGCAATTTCGTGTGAGGGAAATGTCCCTTTTGGCAACTGGGAGAACACACTACAGGATGCACATTCTCCTTTCTAAACACAGATGATGTCAGCACCCTATAAGTACAGCAGGAGAAGAGAAGCCTACCAGTAATGCGAATAGCACACTCCGCTAATGCGTCCGTCTAAAGTGTCAGAACATAGTTAAGTAGGGGTTTGAATCCTGCAAATGCTCAGTGTGTGTGGAGGGGGCTAGTGTGTGTGTGCAAGTTTGTATGAAGGAAATATCCCTTTTGGCAACTAGGAGAACACACGACAGGATACACATTCCCCTTTCTAAACACTGATGATGTCAGCACCCTATAAGTACAGCAGGAGAAGGAAAACCTTCCAGTAATTCAAATAGTGCACTCTGCTAATGCGTCTCTCCCGAGTGTCATAATATAGTTAGGTACGAGTTTGAAACCTGTAGATGACATGTTTGGATATGAGGACTCTGTGTGTGTGCAATTCTGTATGAAAAACATGTGCTTTTTTGAAATCAGGGGACCACACTACATGATGCACATTACCCTTTCCAAACAGTGATGATGACAGCACCCTATACATACAGCTAGAGAAGAGACATCTGCCAGTACTCAGAATAGCGCAACCTGCTACAGCGTCACTCTCAAGTGCCATAGCATATTTAGGTAGGGGTTTGGATGTGGGGAGTTTGTGTGTGTGCATTTCCGTATGAAAAACATGTTAGTTTTGGCAATCAGGAGATCACACTACCTGATGCACATTACCCTTTCAAAATACTGATGATGTCAGCACCCTATAAGTACAGCCAGAGAAGAGGAACTATCTAGTAATCCGAATAGTGCGCTTTGCTAATGTGTCTCTCTCACATGACGTGACTTAGTTAGGTAGGGGTATGAATCCTGCAAATGGCAAGTGTGGGGGTAGTGGGGTGTGTGTAAATACAAGTGTGAGAGAACAGATCCTTTTGGCAAATACTACAATACACCAGATGCTGCATATTCCCCCAGTAAACACAGGGGATGTCACCAAACTATCAGTACAGCCAAACAGGGCTAGTTGGCTAGTAATGCCAATAGTGTGCTCTGCTACTGTGTCTATTACCATTGTCAAAGTACAGATAGGTATGTTTTGGTAACCCACAACTGCCACGTGTGGTTGTGTCACAAATTATGACCTTGTGTGGGTCTTTGTACATAACAATGCATGCCATTGCCTAAACCAGCAATGGCATTGCACACATGATGTATGTGTGTGACACATACACATAAATACCTGTGACCTGCAGTAGTTACCATGTCTGACACATGCCTCAAGTGGATAAATGGTATTTGCAATGTATACCAATATGACTGTGTCTTACTGTGCAGGGGCTGCACGCGGTATGTGTCTATACAGTGTGGGTGTATATGGTAAAATACCTACAGCAGGGGATACACATCTGGTCTGGGCCATATAATGTACATGTAGTCAATGTACAGGTGATGCATGTTCCCACCTGTTGTGGTAGTGGTACCATGTCATTCCACTGCAATTCAGTGAGCACATGCTGTGAACCCTTCAACTAGTGTGTTGTAGCTACAGTAATGCTCACGCATAATGTTTGGCTGGATGCAGTCCAGCCATATAAAGACAGTTCTTGAGACTGTCATATTGCCAGTGTTGTTATGGAGGATAGGTGGTCTTCCTGTGTATGGGAGGGTTGTGTGTGCCAGGCTATGAACCAGATGGCAGTCCAACACACTGTTAGCTGCACATGATTAGGCCCTGATGCTTTGTGCTGTGCCAACAACCTGGAGGTGTGTGTATCTGTGATGCCTTGGGATACCACCCCCCCGTCCATGTGTGTTACATGTGTAGGGGACGACAGGCATGGTATGGGGCATAACCTGTCAGTGATGGGTAACACCTGTGAGTCATGAAGCAGGACTCTGGTACTGCACAGACATTGCAGTTCACCGTGCTGAGGACAGTGTCCGGTGCATGCATCTTGTGGTGTACACTGCTGTTGTTGTGTAGCAGCACTGTTAGTGTCCTAACCTGTGTGATACCCAGGGAGGTGGCTATGTAAACCATGTCCCGCAGCATAAGGCAGTATGTGTGTATCAAGGAGCTTTGCCAATATACATTGGGCCATGGGTGTCACGTGCAAGATGACCCTTGCACATCATTGTGGCTTCCCTAGCATGTAAGCGCACGTTGACAGCCAGCGGATACCCTATGAATGACATTGGAGACTGAGCATAATGTAGACATACAACACCCTTCCCACATATAGTGGTAGCATACCTGGTGAGGGTATGTTGGCAACCAAGATCAGGCTCATACTGGCCTGTGCCACATGCTGAGAGATCCATTCTATGTTCCCTATCATGTAGTCCAGGGAGGTATGTCTCAGGTCAGCCATACTGGCATGGTCAATGAGTGAGTCATATGTGTCCATGCCTCTGACTGACCTGTATGCATGTGTTCTGTGGTGGACCATAGTGCCCCTGAGGCATATCACTGTGACCTTCACCAGATACAGCCTGTTGAGCGGGACCCCGGTGCAGCACCCAAGACAGGTACCTGACACGTCTGTGGCAGGTGTGTTGTGTAGCCCTACAGGCTGTGAGTGTGTGGCACACGGGATGTGTGTGCCATGTGTGGCATGTGCTCTGTTCCGACGGAACATATGCCTGTGTGCCAGCTGCGGAGGTGTGTGATGCTCAGGCAGGATGCTATTCTGAGTCCCCACATATGCCCCAGTGTGTTCAGCATGCTGTCAGTGCGTGTCAATGTCGACTTGTATTGTAGTCACTGTAATATTATTTATTTATTTATTTATTTATCTTACATTTGTTGACCGGGATAGTCCGACTGGATGCATGTCCATTTTCAGCGGAGGCCCGGGGAGAAAAGCTCCAAGGGTAAGCAGATACAGCATTACATAATACCAGCATTACATATTACAAACAGATTATTTACAGAGATTACATAAGTAAGCAAGTTAAACATGTTCCACAGGTTAAAGTTAGTCCTGAGCACAAGTCAGGATTAAATTAATTTACACAGTAAACTGGTTAACAGATTTTACACATTCGAGTTAGCCAGGCTTGATACATTGACATAGCCAGTTAAGTGACAAATGTTGTTTGAGTCTAGTGTTAAATTGACCTAAGGTGGAAAGTAAGGTAATATCAGCTGGAAGTGAGTTCCAGGATCTAGTTACAGAGTTTGCAAAGAGAGAATCACCGGCTGTGTTATTCATTTTGCTAGTCTGAATTAGTAGTTTGTTAGAGGATTGAAGCGGGCTAGGATTGTTATAGGGGGTGATAATATTTGAAGTGCAGGAGTATTGTCCGGATTATAGAGGATTTTATAGGCCATAATCAGTGCACCTTGGCCTCTGCACCAGTTGTAAGCCAGCATTTGCTAATTGCATACAGCCAGTTGTGTACTGAATGCAGTTCTCACTGTGATTTCAGGACAGTGCTATAAAAGGGTATGTGAGATAGACATTGCCCTTTCAGACTGTAAGGGCGGGGACCATGCTGGTATACTGTGGACACTGTTCTGTGAGTGTAAAGGTTAGTATCTCTCTCATGATTCAGGCTGTGTTGTAGATTCACATTTCTCCATTCCTCTCTCCTGTTCCCTGTAGTAAGTGTGTATGCACAATGATACCTACAACTATATATATATATATATATATATATATATATATATATATATATATATATATATATATATATATATATATATATATATATTTATATATATATATGTACATATACATACATTTATATATGTACATTAACTGACATTATTACCTACAAGCTATCAACTAGCATGGCTGTTTCTGTTCACACACTACTATTATGGGAGTCCAGTAGTTTTGACAGTAATTCTAAATGACATGCTTTGGGTACTACACATCCTATATTCCCTTTACATTCATCCCTACTATTACATGTTATATTTATTTTAGCATAATGTTCTTGTATAAGAGTCATAGCTTAGTGGTAGGTCATACAGACTACTGTTTCCAAGGTCCTGGGTTCGGGACTGACAGTGGGATTTTATTTTGCTTTTGAACTGAGTACAGGACCTGTCAATCAAAGTGACTAAGGCACTTTTAAGCAGTTGTAACCGGTTAGCTGGTTTGCTTGGAGCTCACATGCACACTGGTGGTTAGCTCCACGCACACACGCCAAGACACCTCGCTACAACCGCTTAACAGTGCTTACTCTGGCACACCACTATTTTCTTTGAAAGAAATGAAAATGGGGAGACAGGAAAGTGGTGAAAAAGGGGTCACAAAGAGGGTAAGACAGTAGGGAAACAAGCTTGGGATTTGCAGGAGGGATGTAGGTAAGGCCCATAGCTGCCCATTTCTTCATCAGCAACAGCTGTGCATATGTATGTAATTTGGTGTGACATTTGAAACCTTGCACCCCTGAGAGAGGTGTCAGGACAACAATAATACTTGTTGTACAGCCAATTGTAATTGATAGTTTCCATGTCCAGCAGACATGTGTGTGGAATGGGCAGATATGTATGGGGCATAATTTTTTTGTGGGTACAGAGTGCCCTTTTTTTTTTTTTTTTCAGGTGAGAGTGGTATGTCAGGTGAAGGAAGTCAGTACAGCTGGGGAGGTAGGTTGGGTAGGTAAACAGACAAGACAAACAAGACGCATACAGGGGCGGTGTATGACACATGTGGGGGGGGTTACACAATTGATGGGGACGGAGGTTTGGATATCCAGAGCCCATGAGCCCACAGATGGCAACAGTGGAACTGATATTCCCACCCATAGGCAGTTGCCACTGTTCCTTCACTGCCCAGGATGGGGCTGTGCTGGGGGCTGTGTAGGCCGGGCAACAGGCATGCCCGTAAGTTGTGCCACCCATGCCTCAAGCTGGTGTAGGGGCTCGAGAACAGAGTCCCGAATCTCCCTACGCACCACAGTCTGGACACTACGGAGGGTGAGTGGTGGTTCTCCTCCGGCCACACTTGCAGAGGGGGGGGTGAGCCCCATCCCCTGCAACGCTTCCACCTGCAGGTGGCACAGGGCCACCGGAGGAGGGTCCAGACTGGGCACTAGTGCCAGGTGCACTCACCAGCTGAGGTGGGAGTGGTGGGTCCGCTGGAACCCGCCTTCCCTGTCGTCCTATGTTTTGCATTATGTCATGACAGTTTGGGTTAGTGACATATAATACCATTCACAATTAGTTGTAACAGCATGCATTAGTATTCCCATTAACCAAACACCCAGATATTCACACCATTGAACAGAGAGCATAACACATGCATAATTTGAACAGCAATACACAGTCCAACAACATGCAGGGTTGATTGATGGCAACAGGCCATCAGGTTTAGATGTATGAACAGGGCAGATGCATCAACGGACATGCAAATATATATGACCCAACAGGACAAACGTCCAGGGGTGTGAATTGTGATTGCACATACCATTTTCACGTGGAATGGGTTATATGTGGTTATAGGGTGGGGTGAAGAAAATAATATTAACACCTTCAAATACCAATACATATGCTGTACATTTCTAATATCTGCACATATATACACACTACTGTTCTAACTACAGTTTCCAATATGATAACTACTTCAACTTGGTGATAGGACTGTTACTGCAACATAAATATACATTTTATTGTTCTTCATACACATTCATATCTAGCTTTGTTCAGCTACATCATCCTGCTACATTTGTTTTATATAGCTATAGCCAAGTGTGGATGCTTGGTATAACAGACAATCATACTATCTGCATATTGCAGACAGAGAGCAACATATCCAGATTTTGGGATACACATTCCAGATGCAGCAACACTTTGAACAGATTTCGCTGTTTGGTTTGGATTCTCACATGCATTTCATTCTGTACTGACTGCAGTATACTTTATTCAGGGGTTATTACTACTGTATTGCTGGATTCATGACACTTTCTCACACTCTCTCACTTGTTTTCATTTTACTATTCAGGATGGTACTTACTTCTAGGCTTTATTGATATGTTTTACCTGTAGTTATTACAATCCTTTCCAGCAGTCTCACTTCTGTCATGTTTCAGTATTTCAACAGGGATATATTTCACACATGTGATTTCATCATCTTCTGCAGCTATACTTTTCAGCCTGCTGCAGGTTGTGTACTATTTTCTTACAGGTGGGGCATTTTTATTTCAGAATTTATGTCAGACATTTTCATTTTTCTGTTTGGCTTACAGGCTGCAACACACTTTTGTAATCAAGCAATACTTGCAAACACTTTCACACTGTTACTTGCAGATTTTATTCCTTAGTGACTACACTGCACTCTTTTGCTGACTGTCATGCTGTTATATTTCTTTACAGTGACTGGTAGTGGATTACTGACCTGCCTGGTGGCGCAACCGCACCAGCCTATCGCCATAGGCTCTGCCGTTCGCAGAACGGACACCTGCAGCTGTAATATAAATGAAGTAATATTGGAATACACATCTCCATAATATCAGCTAGTTTAATTTCTTACATACATAATTAAATGTAACTTACTCAGTAGTGGGGCGTTGGGCATTTGCCGGGCCTCTTGGATCCAAAGGTTCAGTTGGTCCTGCTTGCATCTCTTCAGGTCTGCATGGTGGTGACGGACCTGCTCACCAGTCCTTGGAATCCCTGTGGCACTGGTGAGATCATGAGCCAACCGGTCCCACACCTCAGCCCTGTATGCTTCCCAGAGGACCTGGCCCTGCATGAGTTGGGCCTCATGATTGTGGACTAGGAGCCAGACCATGTACCTGGACTCCTCAACGCCCCACCTCTGTGCTCGAAAGCAACTACTCTCTCCTACTCCTGTCATTCTGGCTGCAGTTCAGTTCTACAATCGTTTATGCTGTGTATTCCTGCCTAAGGGGCTTATATAGTCCATTTTTCCTGCACATATCTGTGATTGGCCATTTTGGAATTGTATCAACTTCAGTAAACCTGCATTGTCATGCTCCAGTTTGTATTCATTCCTATATATTAGTTATTATTGCATTTATAGGTACTGCTCTCATGGCTAAGTGGTTCAGTACCTTGACTATGGTGTATAGTATCCTGGGTTCGAACCTGGCCACTACTTTTTATTTTTTATGACTGTCTAGACAAGCTGAGGGGTGTGTCTGTGTAAAGGCAGTTTTGATATGGCTTGCTCAACGTTGCCCGTCGGTTAGCTTGTTTGCACAGTGCGCAGCTCCGCGCAAACGGGGTACGCTGCTTTAAGCCTCATTTGGCTATCAGCACGCATATTACGCTCAGGTCAGTTAGGGGCACATAGATTTAGCATGTTAAACCACTACTCAGCTACAGGCACTCATTTTGCACCAGTTAAACCACTTCTCACCTACGGGCAGATGCACTCACCCTATGCTTGCCTTCTTCAAAGGAAATGACACAACAAGTTACAACAACATTTATATACTGTCACAATTATTCAATCAACTAATTTAATTAATTGCATATTAAAATGCTTTAAATATTTTCAATGTTTTAAATGTTATAAAAGCTCACTGGAGAACAGCCTGCTTCAAACAACTTACAAAAAATATATATATAAATAAAATAATACTGTAAACTCAGATATTTTAACCCTACATAACATAAAACCTAAATTAGATAACTGTGAATATATTTAATTAAACCTAAATAAAAAAGTAAAAAATGAAGAAATATAAGTACATATACAATAATAATATCATCTGATAAGATTTTTCAATTTCAAAATACTAGCAATCGAGCAAGTATCGTTTAATCCAGGGTACCTATAAGCGTACAGTCTCACCTGCCAAATTAACTCTGCTTCTTCTAATTTTAATGGTCTAGGACCTCCTCTCTGATCTATAGGTATATGGTCTATCGCCATAAATTTAAAACTATGGTTGGGGTAGACACTGATGTGCTTGGCTAGAGCATTCTCCGTTTTTAACTTTTTAATAGCATATGTGTGTTCATATATACGTTCCCTCAGCCTTCTTACAGTTTTACCTATATAGAAGGCTGGGCATGATTTACATCTAGCCAAGTATATCACGTATGATGTGTTACAGTTCAATTTGAAAGCTATCTTATGTGTACAATTACTTATACTAAAGTATGTTCCTTCCTCAATGTATCTACAATAGTTGCAACTCTGGCATTTGTGCATGCCTGCATTAAACACCAACCCAGTAGGTTTTACTTCCAAAATGTTTTTCATGTTTTTACCCCTCTTATAAACCACGCGGGGTTGATGCCCCACTTTGTTATAAATATCAGGGTACATTTTGAACATTTCCCAATTTTTAAAAATAATATCTTTACATAAACCACTATTCAAATTGAAAGTGGTAATAAATGCACATGATAAGGAAGTCTCATCAAGTACCTCAGGAGCTGTCTCACTAACTAAGGATGTATTCCTATCAATAAATGCATCTGGTTGCTCAACAAAATCAGCATTGTTGATACCATTTGTACTGCCAGTCACCTCTGTATTGGTGCAAATACTGGTGTTCGTTGTAATTGTTGTGTTTGCACCATTATGGACTACGCCGGGTAGCAAAGGTGTGTACACCTTGTCCAGACGTTTTTCAGTCACTTCTTGAATCAATTCGTCCAACAAACTATCAGGGTAACCCCTTGCAGTAAACATATTCCTAAGATTTAAACACTCATCACGAAAATCATCGTCCAAAGTAATCATTCTAGCACGCACCAGTTGTCCCTTGACCACAGATCTTTTTGGGAAAAGGGATGACAACTGGTGAAGTGCAAGAAAGTATTTGAGTATGTCTTCTTCGGTGTATCTTAGAAGTAAAGCAATTGTGCTCAAAATCTTTTTGCAACCATACATCTAGATATGCAATGCTTACAGTGGAGAAAGTGTATGTAAATTCCAAAAAGTTGGTACTACCATTTAAGTAGTTTACCAACATGGAAGCTTCATATTCTGTGATGTACGAAAGAATAAATATATCGTCTAAAAAACGCGTGTATAATATAATTTTATCATAGTATGGGTTTGTAGTAGAAAACACGTAGTTAGACTCCCAGTAGGCCATAACCAAGTTCGCTATACTGCCCCCACATGGGGACCCCATGGCTACGCCTACTTTTTGTTTGAAAAAATCATCACAAAATATGAAGAAATTATAAGACAACACCAGATCACCAAGTGTTGTTACCAAATCTATCTCACTGTTTGAAGCATTGTATTTCTTCATCATGAGACTAACCCATTCTAAGGCTGTGTCTTGGGGTATACTACTGTATAGATCCTTTACATCTATTGTGATAAAATTCATATCTGTGTCAAAAGTAACCGCCCTGATAGTTTCCAAATATGACCATGAGTCCTTACAGATCTGTGCCTCTTTAAGAACGTATTTCTGGAGGATAGAGTCAATCAGTTTCGCACATGTATATGTAGGCGAACCCCTACTATCCACCAATAACCTCAATGGAGGATTGTCAATACATTTATGTATTTTAGGAATACCAAAGACGCATGAAAATTTTGGGTAAGATGTAATTAAATAATCATGCGTCTTAAGGTCAATTTTGTTCTCAATAAACAGGTCCTCAATAGTATCATTAATCAACTTATAGGCACAATTGACTTCAGATCTAGAACTCAAGTCATACTTGTTAGATTTCAACACTTCATACATCCTATTCTCGTAATCAGTATTTGTGAACACCACTAGTCCACCCCCCTTGTCTGGTTTACAAAACCTTAAATTCTGGGTGCCTAGAAATTCAATGAGATCCCTTTCACCTTTGGTTATGTTGGTAAGACCATAGTTGTGAACAGTGTTGTTAACCATATACCTCAGGTCTAGTTCGCAACACCTCTCAAACATCTCTAACACTGGGTGTAAAGGAGGATTGAAGGTACTGGGAACATGTAAATGAGATGCCACAAGATCTACATGATCCCCAAGTAATATCTTAAAATTCAATTTCCTCACAAATAGCTTGACATCTAAAATTGTGTTAACAATATTCATAAATTTAGATGGTACAAAGCTAAACCCTTTAGAGAACAGTGCAAGCATCTCGTTATCAAAATGAACGTCACTGAAATTATACAGGCTAAAGTCACCAGAGTCGTTTTTAATGATGCCAGCAAGAGGCAAAAACTTGTTGATCGGTTGGACAGTAGTGTCCTCCACCATACTCAGATCAAAACTATTGTGCAATGTCCCAGCATCGATATAACAACTATTGCATAAGTCATTGTCAATAGGAGAATCATCACCAACAGAAACCTCTTCCTCTACGTATAAACCGTAGGTGAACTGACCAGATCTTACTAGTTGTTGCCCCACCTCGGTGTGAATCTCTGTTGGTATTGATTCTTGTTCTTGGGTCTGGTACCTAAAAAAGAAGAAGAAGAGGAAGAAGGAGCAGGAGGGGCAGGAACTGGAGTGACTCGCTGGTTCGTGTTGTTAGAATTACCTCTTGTGTGAAAATTGTTACTGCTCCTCAGTCTCTGGCTCCAAGGCGTACTAGTGTGCGTTATTAAGATTACGGTCATCAAACCGCTCACCGCAATTGTGCATACCATCAATCATACCTGTGTTATCAGTTGCATGAAACACTGATGGTACTGGTTCAACATTGTGAACAGAATTAATGTTGGAACCAAACTGAAACAGTCCATTTCTCCAAACCTGTCCATTAGGAGGCTTAGGGTAAGCCACACCAATTCTATATGCTTCCGAATCCCTACTCAATTTTTTCAATTTTTGCTGGTATAACTTAGACATATGGTCGTCTATACTGTCGAAGGTCCGTTCATATTCGAACCTATATCTGTTAAATTGAATATCAGTAGATATTGAGTTGTTCAACAATAACATGTGCTGAGATAGTTCGTCTATCCAACAGTTATAGTGCTTAATAAACAAAGACAATAATTCCAAACCCTGATTGTCAAACAATGTAACCAGTTCCAAGTGAAAAGCAGACCCAGCCTCAAGTCCAGTCGGGTAAGACGAACGTCTCAACCCTTTAGGTATAATTTTACGTGACAAACACTCGTTGAAGTAAGCCACTTCGAGTTGTAACTTTTTAAGCTTTAAGAGGCAAGCATCAAAAACTTTCAGTCTACTTGCAATACTCTCATTACTCGAGTTATTACCATTATTTACCATTGGATCTTGGCATGTGCTAACTGGTACATTGGAATTAACTGTTTC
Source organism: Protopterus annectens (assembly GCF_019279795.1). Classification (NCBI taxonomy): domain Eukaryota; kingdom Metazoa; phylum Chordata; order Ceratodontiformes; family Protopteridae; genus Protopterus; species Protopterus annectens. Next base: position 212,132,823 of record NC_056726.1, read on the forward strand.
AGATAAACAGAACTGGTTATTAAGCCAAACTGGTTTAGTAATGCCAGCACAGTTGTTGTTATTACCTTGTTGTTCTGCAAATACCGAATCGGTGAATTATGTGGCTGAAGGACAACACGGTCCGTCTGTAATGGCTGTAATATCTCGTTGTTTGCTGTGGTGAGTATCTGCGTTTTGTGGCACGGTTGAGTTGACTGTAGTACTTGGGTTGTATATAATCCGACCGTTCACCGTCCACCAATTCCACAGGACACTCGTTGGAATTAGTAGCCCCTCCATCACAATTTGGTGTACCTTGTAGAGTCGGTTCTTCATTTACATTAATCAAACCACAAGGACTAGGAGTGTTACTTTGTCGCACATCACAAGTAGGAGCAGGCACGTCAATTCCTACTGCAGACTTGTCACCATCGTAATTACGTAGCTGTACGCCAGAATGGATTAATGAAGTCTGATAGTTGTTAGAACATATTGGCCCTCTAGTGAAATTATTCACCTCTTGCCGAAGTTTTAGTTGAATAGAGTCAATAGTTTTAGTATAAGTTTCACGAAACTCACGATTTTCACGATTTTCAGCATCAATCATGTTTAATCTTTGGTGCAGGCTCTCCAACTTCTGGTTAATATTGTCCAATATGTTGCCGACGACCGGGTGTTTTTCTACATCCAATAAGTCGGCAGCAACAGCAGCAGGTGTACTTTGTTTGAAAATAACCGGGGTATCCTCCGGTACAAAAGAGTCTGGTACGCTGGTTTTACGAGATGCCATAATACAACGAAGAACTAAAAACGGCAAACAAACTGATAAATAAACCAAAACAAACGTAAAACAGCGACCATAAAGAGTAAAAACCAATCTTTACTAGCAAATATCCAAAGCGCTTTTCGACAAGCCCAATGCTTGCCTTCTTCAAAGGAAATGACACAACAAGTTACAACAACATTTATATACTGTCACAATTATTCAATCAACTAATTTAATTAATTGCATATTAAAATGCTTTAAATATTTTCAATGTTTTAAATGTTATAAAAGCTCACTGGAGAACAGCCTGCTTCAAACAACTTACAAAAAATATATATATAAATAAAATAATAATTAGAAGAAGCAGAGTTAATTTGGCAGGTGAGACTGTACGCTTATAGGTACCCTGGATTAAACGATACTTGCTCGATTGCTAGTATTTTGAAATTGAAAAATCTTATCAGATGATATTATTATTGTATATGTACTTATATTTCTTCATTTTTTACTTTTTTATTTAGGTTTAATTAAATATATTCACAGTTATCTAATTTAGGTTTTATGTTATGTAGGGTTATAATATCTGAGTTTACAGTATTATTTTATTTATATATATATTTTTTGTAAGTTGTTTGAAGCAGGCTGTTCTCCAGTGAGCTTTTATAACATTTAAAACATTGAAAATATTTAAAGCATTTTAATATGCAATTAATTAAATTAGTTGATTGAATAATTGTGACAGTATATAAATGTTGTTGTAACTTGTTGTGTCATTTCCTTTGAAGAAGGCAAGCATTGGGCTTGTCAAAAAGCGCTTTGGATATCTGCTAGTAAAGATTGTTTTTACTCTTTATGGTCGCTGTTTTACGTTTGTTTTGGTTTATTTATCAGTTTGTTTGCCGTTTTTAGTTCTTCGTTGTATTATGGCATCTCGTAAAACCAGCGCATTCAGACTCTTTTGTACCGGAGGATACCCCGGTTATTTTCAAACAAAGTACACCTGCTGCTGTTGCTGCCGACTTATTGGATGTAGAAAAACACCCGGTCGTCGGCAACATATTGGACAATATTAACCAGAAGTTGGAGAGCCTGCACCAAAGATTAAACATGATTGATGCTGAAAATCGTGAAAATCGTGAGTTTCGTGAAACTTATACTAAAACTATTGACTCTATTCAACTAAAACTTCGGCAAGAGGTGAATAATTTCACTAGAGGGCCAATATGTTCTAACAACTATCAGACTTCATTAATCCATTCTGGCGTACAGCTACGTAATTACGATGGTGACAAGTCTGCAGTAGGAATTGACGTGCCTGCTCCTACTTGTGATGTGCGACAAAGTAACACTCCTAGTCCTTGTGGTTTGATTAATGTAAATGAAGAACCGACTCTACAAGGTACACCAAATTGTGATGGAGGGGCTACTAATTCCAACGAGTGTCCTGTGGAATTGGTGGACGGTGAAACGGTCGGATTATATACAACCCAAGTACTACAGTCAACTCAACCGTGCCACAAAACGCAGATACTTCGACCACAGCAAACAACGCAGATATTACAGCCATTACAGACGGACCGTGTTGTCCTTCAGCCACATAATTCACCGATTCCGGTATTTGCAGAACAACAAGGTAATAACAACAACTGTGCTGGCATTACTAAACCAGTTTGGCTTAATAACCAGTTCTGTTTATCTGAAACAGTTAATTCCAATGTACCAGTTAGCACATGCCAAGATCCAATGGTAAATAATGGTAATAACTCGAGTAATGAGAGTATTGCAAGTAGACTGAAAGTTTTTGATGCTTGCCTCTTAAAGCTTAAAAAGTTACAACTCGAAGTGGCTTACTTCAACGAGTGTTTGTCACGTAAAATTATACCTAAAGGGTTGAGACGTTCGTCTTAGCCGACTAGACTTGAGGCTGGGTCTGCTTTTCACTTGGAACTGGTTACATTGTTTGACAATCAGGGTTTGGAATTATTGTCTTTGTTTATTAAGCACTATAACTGTTGGATAGACGAACTATCTCAGCACATGTTATTGTTGAACAACTCAATATCTACTGATATTCAATTTAACAGATATAGGTTCGAATATGAACGGACCTTCGACAGTATAGACGACCATATGTCTAAGTTATACCAGCAAAAATTGAAAAAATTGAGTAGGGATTCGGAAGCATATAGAATTGGTGTGGCTTACCCTAAGCCTCCTAATGGACAGGTTTGGAGAAATGGACTGTTTCAGTTTGGTTCCAACATTAATTCTGTTCACAATGTTGAACCAGTACCATCAGTGTTTCATGCAACTGATAACACAGGTATGATTGATGGTATGCACAATTGCGGTGAGCGGTTTGATGACCGTAATCTTAATAACGCACACACTAGTACGCCTTGGAGCCAGAGACTGAGGAGCAGTAACAATTTTCACACAAGAGGTAATTCTAACAACACGAACCAGCGAGTCACTCCAGTTCCTGCCCCTCCTGCTCCTTCTTCCTCTTCTTCTTCTTTTTTAGGTACCAGACCCAAGAACAAGAATCAATACCAACAGAGATTCACACCGAGGTGGGGCAACAACTAGTAAGATCTGGTCAGTTCACCTACGGTTTATACGTAGAGGAAGAGGTTTCTGTTGGTGATGATTCTCCTATTGACAATGACTTATGCAATAGTTGTTATATCGATGCTGGGACATTGCACAATAGTTTTGATCTGAGTATGGTGGAGGACACTACTGTCCAACCGATCAACAAGTTTTTGCCTCTTGCTGGCATCATTAATAACGACTCTGGTGACTTTAGCCTGTATAATTTCAGTGACGTTCATTTTGATAACGAGATGCTTGCACTGTTCTCTAAAGGGTTTAGCTTTGTACCATCTAAATTTATGAATATTGTTAACACAATTTTAGATGTCAAGCTATTTGTGAGGAAATTGAATTTTAAGATATTACTTGGGGATCATGTAGATTTTGTGGCATCTCATTTACATGTTCCCAGTACCTTCAATCCTCCTTTACACCCAGTGTTAGAGATGTTTGAGAGGTGTTGCGAACTAGACCTGAGGTATATGGTTAACAACACTGTTCACAACTATGGTCTTACCAACATAACCAAAGGTGAAAGGGATCTCATTGAATTTCTAGGCACCCAGAATTTAAGGTTTTGTAAACCAGACAAGGGGGGTGGACTAGTGGTGTTCACAAATACTGATTACGAGAATAGGATGTATGAAGTGTTGAAATCTAACAAGTATGACTTGAGTTCTAGATCTGAAGTCAATTGTGCCTATAAGTTGATTAATGATACTATTGAGGACCTGTTTATTGAGAACAAAATTGACCTTAAGACGCATGATTATTTAATTACATCTTACCCAAAATTTTCATGCGTCTTTGGTATTCCTAAAATACATAAATGTATTGACAATCCTCCATTGAGGTTATTGGTGGATAGTAGGGGTTCGCCTACATATACATGTGCGAAACTGATTGACTCTATCCTCCAGAAATACGTTCTTAAAGAGGCACAGATCTGTAAGGACTCATGGTCATATTTGGAAACTATCAGGGCGGTTACTTTTGACACAGATATGAATTTTATCACAATAGATGTAAAGGATCTATACAGTAGTATACCCCAAGACACAGCTTAGAATGGGTTAGTCTCATGATGAAGAAATACAATGCTTCAAACAGTGAGATAGATTTGGTAACAACACTTGGTGATCTGGTGTTGTCTTATAATTTCTTCATATTTTGTGATGATTTTTTCAAACAAAAAGTAGGCGTAGCCATGGGGTCCCCATGTGGGGGCAGTATAGCGAACTTGGTTATGGCCTACTGGGAGTCTAACTACGTGTTTTCTACTACAAACCCATACTATGATAAAATTATATTATACACGCGTTTTTTAGACGATATATTTATTCTTTCGTACATCACAGAATATGAAGCTTCCATGTTGGTAAACTACTTAAATGGTAGTACCAACTTTTTGGAATTTACATACACTTTCTCCACTGTAAGCATTGCATATCTAGATGTATGGTTGCAAAAAGATTTTGAGCACAATTGCTTTACTTCTAAGATACACCGCAAGAAGACATACTCAAATACTTTCTTGCACTTCACCAGTTGTCATCCCTTTTCCCAAAAAAGATCTGTGGTCAAGGGACAACTGGTACGTGCTGCGAGAATGATTACTTTGGACGATGATTTTCGTGATGAGTGTTTAAATCTTAGGAATATGTTTACTGCAAGGGGTTACCCTGATAGTTTGTTGGACGAATTGATTCAAGAAGTGACTGAAAAACGTCTGGACAAGGTGTACACACCTTTGCTACCCAGCGTAGTCCATAATGGTGCAAACACAACAATTACAACGAACACCAGTATTTGCACCAATACAGAGGTGACTGGCAGTATAAATGGTATCAACAATGTTGATTTTGTTGAACAATCAGATGTATTTATTGATAGGGATACATCCTTAGTTAGTGAGACAGCTCCTGAGGTACTTGATGAGACTTCTTTATCATGTGCATTTATTACCACTTTCAATTTGAATAGTGGTTTATGTAAGGATATTATTTTTAAAAACTGGGAAATGTTCAAAATGTACCCTGATATTTATAAAAAAGTGGGGGATCAACCCCGCGTGGTTTATAAGAGGGGTAAAAACATGAAAAACATTTTGGAAGTAAAACCTACTGGGTTGGTGTTTAATGCAGGCATGCACAAATGCCAGAGTTGCAACTATTGTAGATACATTGAGGAAGGAACATACTTTAGTATAAGTAATTGTACACATAAGATAGCTTTCAAATTGAACTGTAACACATCATACGTGATATACTTGGCTAGATGTAAATCATGCCCAGCCTTCTATATAGGTAAAACTGTAAGAAGGCTGAGGGAACGTATATATGAACACACATATGCTATTAAAAAGTTAAAAACGGAGAATGCTCTAGCCAAGCACATCAGTGTCTACCCCAACCATAGTTTTAAATTTATGGCGATAGACCATATACCTATAGATCAGAGAGGAGGTCCTAGACCATTAAAATTAGAAGAAGCAGAGTTAATTTGGCAGGTGAGACTGTACGCTTATAGGTACCCTGGATTAAACGATACTTGCTCGATTGCTAGTATTTTGAAATTGAAAAATCTTATCAGATGATATTATTATTGTATATGTACTTATATTTCTTCATTTTTTACTTTTTTATTTAGGTTTAATTAAATATATTCACAGTTATCTAATTTAGGTTTTATGTTATGTAGGGTTAAAATATCTGAGTTTACAGTATTATTTTATTTATATATATATTTTTTGTAAGTTGTTTGAAGCAGGCTGTTCTCCAGTGAGCTTTTATAACATTTAAAACATTGAAAATATTTAAAGCATTTTAATATGCAATTAATTAAATTAGTTGATTGAATAATTGTGACAGTATATAAATGTTGTTGTAACTTGTTGTGTCATTTCCTTTGAAGAAGGCAAGCATTGGGCTTGTCGAAAAGCGCTTTGGATATTTGCTAGTAAAGATTGGTTTTTACTCTTTATGGTCGCTGTTTTACGTTTGTTTTGGTTTATTTATCAGTTTGTTTGCCGTTTTTAGTTCTTAGATGCACTCACCCTGTTAAACTGCAGCTCAGCTATGGGCACATCTGGCATTTTTTATTGTTTTGTTACCTCACATTTGTTCAATATCAATGGGCTATTTCATTACATTTTACATAAAATGTGATTTTATGTGTACATATTTGTCAGGGACTTGTTTCGTGCTTATTTTGCTAAAAATATAAATTGGTGTTGTGGAGGCTCGCACCATGAATGCCTGCTCTTCAGCCAACATCTCTACCGCTACGCTATTGCTTCTTGGCTTATTTTGCATATTTAGTTCTTATATGCTTTCCCACTGACTGCTAACTGTAGCTGCGCTACGGGCATGCCCGCGCAAATGAGCGCACTCATGGTTAAATATCTTTACAATTTAAAAAAAAATTATACGACGTTCATTTGTACATTTTATGTTCGTAGTCTGTGGGGACATGTGTTGTGTTGTGTTTATTCACATTTCCATGGACTCTGGCGTGGATGTTTACTGTGGGCACTTTTACTCTTCTGGGGGCGTGTCTGCTTACAGGGCTCGGCCTACGGACACGCCCCCTACTGTCTTACATGGACCGTGTTAGACTTAGGTGTGATTCAGCATGCTCTCATGAATATGCAGAGCATGCTGACATCACTCCATTTAACTGCAGCCTCCGTGTATGAGTTATAACTCTTACACGGAGGCTTCGTGGATCCTGCCCATTCACTAGCAAAAAATAAATGTTTTACTATGGACATAAAACTAAAATGCGTGTTGTACATCACAATTCAGTCAGTCAATCCGGCAGGGTTCACACCACTCAAAACTGTTTCTCTAAACGATACTGTTATTAAAGGCTGAAATTGTTTGCAGTAGCAGCACCATTGCACAGCACTTGTTCAGCAAGGGGTGTGGGTGGTGCAGGGGGCTTGCCCCCCTGAAAAAGGAGAAAAAGTAATAATTTTGATGAGGATGGAGTTTGTTGTGTGCATGAATATTTTGTAAGGGGCTGTGTCTGGCTAAGGAACCTGCCAAAACATTACAGAATAATTTCAAACCTGCTGCTTCTTTTACAGTAAAAGGCATTGCTGATGTCTTGCTCTTTAAAGAACTGTTTTTCGAAGCCCTGAATACTACATTAAAATGCATCCCGTGTCAGTCATGGTGCATTTACAAATTGAAACTCTGCCCCCGCCATGTCAGTCAAGCAGGCCATGCCCATTCCTGCACGAACCGAAGGGTGGGTTAACCATATTCAATATTGCCTATTGTTCTATACAATAAAATCAATCCGACATTACATAACTTGTTCTTTTATTACCTTCTATTAAACCTCATTTCTCCTTCAAGTCATTTTTCTACATGTATTGTAACCACAACTTCCATTTTTTTCTGTGCAGTTCTTTTATATCTGTTACAATATTCACTGCTTAAAGGAATACGTTACAGTGTCATGGTTTATACTGTTAGTCACATATGCCATTCAGCACCAAAATAAATGATAGACTTAAAGGCTAAATTTAGTGAGAAAGAATGAAAGTGATTGTGGAAAATTTCCTCACAGATTGATTTTGCCAGCAGGGAGGAGTTGCATGCCTAGATTTATAACAAAAGTACATTTCTCTGTTGAAAACTAACTTGGCAGCAGTTGTGGAGTTTGCTAATGTAAACACAGGGCTAATACCTAGCTGTCTGATAAGACTCCCGTTAATCCAGGAGGTGCTTTCCTTTCTTCCCTTTTAATGATGTAGCACTGATAAGGACATATCCCTGAACACAGCATGCTGAACTCAGGCTGACACTGTTCTAATGTTCTTTTTTTTAGTCAGCTACCACTGACTTCAAGTACCTGGTGTGTCTTATAGCTCCTACTGCCCCATGGGATGCTACTGTTGGTAGAAACACTGGAGTTGTCTCTCCACTATTTGGGTCCTGATCTCCTTCCTGATGAGAAGACCTGCCTTTCTGTAAGTACTGGGATGACATCAGCAGTGGCATAAATAGTGCTCCTGCCTCTGTCGTCACACACTGTTCATGCTGTCTGCTCCTACTATACCTGCACTGAGATCTGCATAGCACTGGTATATATGCTAGCACTTCTATGCCTCAGCTATGCTCCCACACTGTCCCCTGTAGAGAGGTGAGCAAGGTAAGGGTCATCATTGTTTTCTACCATGCCAGCTCCAACAGGTGTCCAAGCCGTGGTTATTGTGAAATCCATACCCCCTGTGATGCTGTATACTGTCATTCCCCATCCCAGTTTTGTACACCCCCACTGACTCTAGATCGACAGATGTATTTTATCAGTGTTTTGATTGGCAGACATGAGTCAGCAGCCATTAACTATAACACGTGGTGTACTGAGGTCATTAAACAAGCAGCTGCTACAGTCACTAAAATGAATATCAAACTCTGAAGTGGCCTATTGCATTCAAGAGTCTGCCACCCTCCTTACCTCCCTGCCATGATTGCAGTCAGTAAAAAAAGAAATCAGTTCTACAATGTGCTGGCTATTGTAAGGGGATACTGCTGCTCCCCTAACCCTGCTATGGTTACAGCCAGTGCAGTGGCATGAAAAACTTCAATGCAAGCATCCTTATTAAATAAATCAAACGAATACATAATAACAGTGGGCCATACATATGTTCAAATGTATTTTGCACTTAATACTGCAATGATCCAGGTATTAACATTGCTTGTGTGCAAGTGTGTCTACACTTTGTGCCACTGGAGTTTCAACAAATGGCCGTAATAACATAGCTATGTTTATAACATCATGTTTATGCTCAATTGCATGTATGACTTCTTATGATGACAGTGTAACAATGGGAGTGTTAAATGGGCACTAATCCCCTTACATGGCTTTGCAGTGTCAATTATCATGTTCCAGCTAGACCTTTGACTTCTTTTCAGGAGAAACTTAATTTGTTGTTTATTCAGAATGTAAGAAAATTGGCTAGGACACTAGAAAAATACCACTTTATGTTGCTTGTGGTTAATGTTGGATGAGAGGCCTGCTGGAGTTTTACACAAGAGAAGAAGCAGAAATAAGCAAGAAGCTAGAAAAGATAAAATATTGCTTATTAAGAAAGGGAATAGATGATGGCAGTGGGAAAGAAAAACAAAGATGGACAATTGTAGAAAAATGATGTTAGAACTATAGAAAGCAGGATGTTAAATATGCTGATGCTGTAAAGATGGAAGACAGCTATGCTTATTAATTTTTGATGTAATATGTTCAGCTGAATTTACTGTTTGGATACAATCATTAAAGCTGCTCCTGCTTTTTTGCTAAGTGTCATGGAATCTTTAACATCTTCCTAAATTGCCCCCATCTTAAGTAGACAGAACCTGTTTAACATGTCTTCTGGAAGATAGCACTTCAGAAGTACAGCATCACCCACCCCATGATGCACTGCAGTATCAGTTTTGGAGCATCAGTCAAACCACTGGGGGTGGGCAGAGTCGGATCGTGATCAAATAATGTTGTCGGTCCATTCCAGTGTCCCACTACTTGTCTGCCTTGCCCCATTTACCATAAACATTGTTCAAACTTGTCAGTATGCAATGATTACACAGATTTTGAAATAATTTAAAACTTATTTCAAACTTTATAGCTCAAACCCTGATAGTCATTTGCTAAACAAAATAGACTCACACTGACAACAGACTTCACATGAGCAACAGTAAATTTCTCCTCCCTTGAAACTCACATTCATTGAAAATACCTCTGGCCTGTGGCAGATTAAGCATACCTTCGAACCCACACTGCTTTCAAACTGCCCCCCACACACATTTATAAGACCATGCATAAATGCATATGTTCCTTGATTCAGCTTCTTCATTGTTTTAAATTATATTTATTTTTTGAAGCAGGAACATTTGTTAGGAGTGAAAGTGAGATCATGCATGCTCAACCTGGCTGACTTCTTTGAGTCAGTCACCAGGTCTGTGGATGAAGGTAAGGCAGTGCATACAGCCTACCTCGATCTGGCCAAGGCCATTGATACCATTCCTCACTTGGGAATTATTGATAAACTCACCAAACTAGGCATCAACCCCTATAGCATTAAGTGGGTTGCAAACTGTCTCACAGATAGAACACACACTGTGAAAGTAGCAGACTCCAAGTCAGACTGCTGACAAGTCATGAGTGGAGTCCCACAGGGATCGGTTTGGGTCCTCTCCTGTTTAACATCTACTTCTCAGAAGTCCAGGCCAATGCAAAGGGACTCTGGATGACTAAGTTTGCAGATGACTGCAAGCTGGCAGCCATTATTGACTCCCAAAGTGATGCAGACATCCTACAGAAAGGCCTCACTGAGACCAATGACTGGTGTCGAAACCATGGCCTTAAGCTTAATGCCAAAAAATGTGTCATTATCCCCCTTGGTAAAAACTCAGTTCCCACTCATTACCACATTGATGGGAACCCACTGAACACTGAAAGCATTATAAGAGATCTGGGGCGCAGGTTGACAGCAACCTCTCCTTCGACCACCACATTGCCACTGTGGTCAGAAAGTCCTTCTATGTGGTACATCTCATTACCAAGGGTTTTGCATCCAGGAAGAAAGAGGTCATCGTCTCTCTCTACTCTTCCCTCATTAGACCAATCATTGAGTATAATGTCTCATTTGGCATGTACCTCACCAGACACCTGCAACAGCTGAAGTGGCCACAGAAGTACCTGGCAAAGAGGATCCTAGGCATTAAACGCATGTCCTACATGGACAAACTCAAAAGACTCCAGCTATTCTCTGTCTCATATCACCTACTTAGAAGCAATCTTTGCTTGACTTACAAAGCCATGTCTGACCCAGCTCTGTTAGAAATGCTACAGCTAAAGAAATCCCAATCCCTCCACACTTCAGAGACTTCAACCTCATTATCATAATCAACTGAACATGCTGGAGGAACAGGTTCCTTACCCAGAGACTACTTATGCTCTGGAATAGACTTCCTATACATGTCAAGCAGAGAACCTCACTGTCCCTCTACAAGAGAAATTTTGATGAGTGTATGGGTAATTGAAAGTTCACCCCAGCGATCACTCCAGTGGCTCTACTTGATAGAGGCACTGGGAGCTAACATTGGGCGGCATGATACCAGGGCACTTCTATGGGCTAGACTTTTAAAGGCTCCAGGGTCATTAGCCTAATACACACCTATGGACCTATGAGTGTGCTTTAAAGTTGCAGTTTTGAACATTTTTTCTAACAAACAGTGAAATAATATGTATAAACCAATAATGACAAAATTATCCATTTCAGAAAATTTTGACCTTAAATGGCCACTGAACCTACTGTCAGTAAATCCACTAATATCTGTATTCAACAATTATAGCCACTTTATTGACTGTGCACACATCACATGTCTGAATGTGATAAAAGTGGTCACAGTAAAGTGTTCCAAGTTGCTTTACCCAAATGCATACTAGTCCTGCAAAAACAGACTCATGGCTTTATAGCTTTATCAGCTCAGCAGGGTCCAATATTTTGATCCACAGACATCCCTCAAACCCTACAATTACAGCTGTATTATTGACAGCATCCTTCTTAGATGCCTGTGTCAAAATAATAACAATAATAATCATAATCATACTAATAATAATAATAAAAAATGAACCAAAAAAGAGCACTAGCATTGTGAGTCCTCAGAAGTTCGTTTATTACAGATAAACATTTAGCGCTTTCGTCAATGCCAGTTGACTTCATCAGAATAAAAAAACAGTCATAAGTAATGTATTTAAATAGTACAACCTTGACAATGATTGGTTCATCCTTTACCCAATGATTTAATGAGAACATATTAGATTAATTCATAATTATTAAATACATACTGATTAAAAAGCTATTAAAACATCACACTAGTACTAGTACATTGTTATTCAACAACTGTCACAAAAATAAATTCAATATTGCACATGCATTTTAAAAAAACAACCCCAGGAAAGGTTTTTATGTAGGAAAATGTAGGATGGTGAGAGATTTAAACCTGTCATGCCTTTTCTCTCAGTATTGGCAGGATGGTTAAATGGTCATTTAACCCAGAAGGGAAGTTAGCAGCTAATCTTAATTGCCATAATAATTATTTTTTATTTAAAACATTTTGCCAGTCTCCCCCCTAACTTCTATGTGCACAAGGTCAAGAATGGCAAATTTAAATCCACAGAAACCAGCACATTGTGTACTGTGCTTATACAAAGCATTGGTTTCCTTTTTATTTTTTATATCGTATAAATGCTCATATATTCTGGTTTTAAATAGCCTTTCTGTTTTTCCAATATAAAAAGATGAGCAGGTATTACATCTAGCAATGTATACCAACTTACTCGAATAGCAGTCCCCCCTTCTCAAATACACAATATTCTTGTTTTGATTGTCAATCAGAATAGAATTGTCCTGTAAAATGTATGAGCAATAGGGACATCTGCCACATGGTCTACTACCATTTAAATTCCTATGTTCACCTTGAATTTTTGTTCTGCTTTCCAGAACCGACTTTAAGTTAGGTCCAATTTTAGTTGAAAATGTAGGATTTTCACCTAATACCTGAAAAACTTTATTGTTGGTTTTGAAAATACTCCAGTTTTTGTAAAGTATTTCTTTGACTTGATGATACAGGGGACTATATTGCACAACGCATGCCTGTTGAAAATCAATTTTGTTGTCATTTTCTATAGTTGTCCCAATGTTCATTGTTTTATTTAATCCCCTTCCCAGCAATGGAATGTATGTTTTACCCCACTCATCCAATATTCCTGTAAGAATTGTGTCAATAAGCTCACCAGGGTAACCTTTATTGAGGAACATGTCCTTCAAATGTACAAATTCCTGAATTACACCTTGTTTCAGGGATGTCATTCTTGCAACCCTGATTGCCTGACCTTTGATAATACTTTTCTTTTAGAACATAGGATGATAACTGTCAAAGTGCAAGTAACTATTACAAAAGTTTTTTTTATGATGGATTTTAGAAACAAACTTTTCATGGTCCTTGATTATTTTGGTTCCAGATTGCTGATTTCTTGTTCATGAAAATCAAAAGTGAATTTTAGAAAATTAGTAGTTCCATTTAAGTATTGGATGAATAATGGAATGGAGGCAGAGGTTCCTTTCCATAAAATAAAAATGTCATCCAAAAACCTACTATAAAAAGAACATTAGAAAAAAACTCACTTTTGAAAACATGTTCTCTTTCTCATCCTAACAAAACCAAGTTGGCATATGTAGGGGCAGAAGCAGCTCCCATTGCCACTCCTTTCACCTGCTGAAAATATTCACCCTCGAAATATATATAATTATTTTCCAAAACAAGTCCCATTAATTCACATATTAGACTAATCTCATCAGGGGGCAAAAAGGAACAGGTGAAAAGTATTTCTTCAAAGAAATTTAAACCTTCCTGTTTGGGAATACAGGAAAACAAGTCTTGTACATCTATGGTCAAAAAGATACAATTCGGACACAACAAATCACTTTTTAATTGTCCTAAGAAATCCCAGGAATCCTTTACCAGATGTGGAAAAAGTTGTACAACATGTTTTACCTTTTTATCTATATACACAGGAAGGTTGTGTGTTTTAGAACCAGCAGCTGCAACAATGGGCCTAAAAGGTGGTGTTTCAACATTTTTGTGTACTTTCGGTATACCGAAAATCACAGGAATTTTGGGATGTAGATTCAAGAGAAAATCATAATCTTCTCTGGAAACCCTCTGGTCCATAACATATTCATATAAGAAACTATCCACTCTTTGATAGGAAATATGTATTTCATTCCTGGAACATGGAGAATAGTTTTCAACATTAAACAAAATAGTTTGCATAGTATTGGTGTAGTCCTCAGAATTGTATAGCATAATACCTCCACCCTTGTCAGGTGTCATGATATGTATACTTCTATCTTCTCTTAAGTTTTTTAATACATTTATCCCCTTTGTATTAAGGTTAGAGAATATTCTTCTATGTTTACCCCACATTTTATAAATGTCTTCCTTGACAACCTTTTCAAAAGTAGTTATAAGGGGGTGTAGGGAGGGTTAAAAATGCTACTTTTTCTCAATGTTTTAATAGAACAGTTGGTGGCATTGTTACCATCTTTGCCTGAATACATTAATTTTAAATTCAATTTTCTTAAGTAAAGTTGTACATCCACTAAGGTTTCTGCAATAACTGGGATTTTAGTTGGAACAAATTTGAATCCCTTAGAAAATAGGGAAAAATATTCCTCCGAAATAAACCTGTGCATATAGTTGTAAATATGAAACCCATTTAGTGTGTGCTGAACGTTACTAACTTGCCTCTCTGAGACTGACACCGGTGTTTCTACCATCTGGGAAAACCCTTGTATTGTTGCGCTGCTTTGCTGTACGTTTTGTAAGTCTCTTGTTTCCGACTCGCTATTCTTTCTGAGCGTCTAGGGAGTGAAAAATCCTGATACTCTAACAGGTTACCCCACCTCCGTCACTGGAATGTTCTTCCTCTCCTAGTGACTCAAAATCCACATTGTGCATATCCCCCCCCCCCCCCATATTGTGTTGGAGGCAAAAAATCTTCTTTGTCATCATAACTAAAAAACAATTTGCCAACAGGGTACACTTTACAGTATTTATACTGTTTGCAATCTCTATCTAATTTCTTCACTTTCTTGTTAAAAATTTTATCACATTTCTTTTCAACCCTGCTGATAACCTTATGATAAAATCCTTCATACTGCATAAACTATAAATTGCTAAGAATCATTTCATTTAAATCATCAACTTCCTTACATAATCTTTTTTTCCATCTGTTCATAATAGAATACACTTTTACTGAACAATTCAAGCCCCCATTTTTCAAACATAGTGGTAAAAACATTCACAATTTTGGTATTATAGTGTATTCCAAAAGGAAATTTAAAAACTCTTAAACCTTGTGGTACCACTTTGGTTCTAATACATTCATTCAAATAGCATATCTCTATTTGACACATCTTATATTTAAATAGTCTCTTCTCAAAGGTATAAATCATCTCTTTAAGGGATTTGAAACTGAGGAGACCATTGCTCTTGTTGTTAGATGTTTCAGCTGTATTTTTTGGGCTAAAAAAGAGAAATGCTTCTGAACAAGAACCCCATGGTATTGTTTAACTTTGTTAACACAGGGCCTTTCTTTAGTACCACAAGTCTTTTTACATGCACATGAAGGAGCTATATTACCTCCTTGCTGGGTATTTTCTCTGTCTTTATAATTACAAACTCTTTCTGGACGAACAGTTGACACTACAGTGTCTGTATTCAAAACAGTCATACCTTGCAGATGGTTATCAAGCTGTAATTCAGGAATTTGTACATTTGAAGGAAATGTTCCTCGAAAGAGGTTACCCTGGTGAGATTATTGACACAATTCTTACAGGAATATTGGATGAGTGGGGTAAAACATACATTTCATTGCTGGGAAGGGGATTAAATAAAACAATGGGACAACTATAGAAAATGACAACAAAATTGATTTTCAAAAGGCATGCGTTGTCCAATATAGTCCCCTGTATCATCAAGTCAAAGAAATACTTTACAAAAATTGGATTATTTTCAAAACCAGCAATGAAGTTTTTCAGGTATTAGGTGAAAATCCTATATTTTCAACTAAAATTGGGCCTAACTTAAAGTCAGTTCTGGAAAGCAGAACAAAAAATCAAGGTGAACATGGGAATTTAAATGGTAGTAGACCATGTGGCAGATGCCCCTATTGCTCATACATTTTACAGGACAATTCTATTCCAATTGACAATCAAAACAAGAATATTGTGTATTTGAGAAGGGGGAACTGCTATTCGAGTAAGTTGGTATACATTGCTAGATGTAATACCTGCTCATCTTTTTATATTGGAAAAACAGAAAGGCTATTTAAAACCAGAATATATGAGCATTTATACGATATAAAAAAATAAAAAGGAAACCAATGCTTTGTATAAGCACAGTACACAATGTGCTGGTTTCTGTGGATTTAAATTTGCCATTCTTGACCTTGTGCACATAGAAGTTAGGGGGGAGACTGGCAAAATGTTTTAAATAAAAAAGAATTATTATGGCAATTAAGACTAGCTGCTAACTTCCCTCCTGGGTTAAATGACCATTTAACCATCCTGCCAATACTGAGAGAAAAGGCATGACAGGTTTAAATCTCTCACCATCCTACATTTTCCTACATAAAAACCTTTCCTGGGATTGTTTTTAAAATGCATGTACAATATTGAATTTATTTTTGTGACAGTTGTTGAATAACAATGTGCTAGTATTAGTGTGATGTTTTAATAGCTTTTAACCAGTACGTATTTAATAATTATGAATTAATCTAATATGTTCTAGTTAAAGCATTGGGGAAAGGATGAACCAATCATTGTCAAGGCTGTACTATTTAAATATATACTTATGACTGTTTTTTTATTCTGATGAAGTCAACTTGCATTGACGAAAGCACTAAATGTTTATCTGTAATAAACGAACTTCTGAGGACTAACAACGCTAGTGCTCTTTTTTGGTTCATAATTCAAATTTAACACAAACACATTGTAGCCAAAATATTCCAACCTAATTCACACAGACGCAAACCCAGACTCACATGCACACATGCACTCACACAACCACACACACACACACACACACACACACACACACACACACACACACACACACAGACACATGCACGCGCGCGCACGCACACAGACACACACACGCACACACGCTCACATGTGCACACACACATGCACGCGCGCGCACACACACACACACACACACACACACAGACACACACACACACACACACACACACACACACACACACACACACACACTATTCCTGCAAAGCCAGATTAAAGGCTATTTAAAAATGGCTAAATGATAAAAGCATTATATACTTTCATCCACTGATAGTCCCCCACCGCCTCCAGCAGTTGTAGCTACTTTGTTGACTGTATGCACCCCGTACTGTTATGACAAAATAAATTACGTGCACTTTATTGGTAGATTTGGAACTACTATATGAAACTGTATAAAGATGACTAGCATCATACCTTAAGATCCAGCCATGTGCAGTACAATTTAAAAAAAAGAGTATCTATGAGAGCAAAAGAAATATTAACCATTTAATGATATATGCTAAGTCAATATGCACAATTTCTGTAAAAGTAAAGTCATCTGAATAATTCCAGATTAATGAGAATATTACTAACACACCGTTTGCTACTGGCAACAACTTTGTAGTTCAGTGCTTCATCTACAAATGCAGTGCCTGTTGCCCCTGAAGAATAAATTCCCTAAAAGAACAGTAATAAACAACTAAAATAACTATTTACAATAGTGTCTACTATAAAACAAAGCTTTTTAAACAGAAAAAGAAATGTGATAAGAGTAGTTGTTAGTTAATTATTAAAGTCTGTTTATCCAGCAGTTCTTAGAATTTCAGCCATATATTATATGAAGACGTGGTTTAAAAAACTCCTGGATAAACAGACTTTAATAATTAACTAACAACTACTCTTATCACATTTCTTTTTCTATTTAAAAAGCTTTGTTTTCCAGTAAACACCATGATTGTTCTTTTAGATATGTATGCTTGTTTTATAATATTTCTATTATCATGTATTAATCCTTTGTTGTTAAAAATTCCAATAGAAACAACTGAGAAAAAAAATAAATTCCCTATGTTACATTGGTGTGCTGGTGATATTGCCATAACATTTCCTGAACTAGATGTGCTGTGCAGTAGGGCATGGCTGGCAAACAGTGACAACAGGTTGATAGTTTCTAGGCATGCAGTCCTGGAGACATTTAAGGGTCCTAGCACAAATTCCCAGTTGCTCCAAAGCAGTCTCAATATCACACAGTAGCTAAATGAAGGTGGAAAGATTCCAAACCTGCGCCCTTACTACAGAAAGCAGCTCACTAGCAACTCAGAGCTTTAGTTCTCTGTGCTAACTGCCAGAGTAGCAGTTTTAACTCATCATCTTCTTTTGGCTGCTCTCGTTAGGGGTCGCCACAGCGGATCATCTGTTTCCATTTCTTCCTGTCCTCTGCATCTTGCTCTTTCACACCAACCGCCTGCGTGTCCTCTCTCACCACATCCATAAACCTTATCTTAGGCCTTCCTCTTTTCCTCTTACCTGGCAGCTCCATCCTTAGCATCCTTTTCCCAATATACCCAGCATCCTTCCTCAGCACATGTCCAAACCAACGCAATCTCGCCTCTCTTGCTTTGTCTCCAAACTGTCCAACCTGAGCTGACCCTCTAAATATACTGATTCCTAATCCTGTCCATCCTAGTCACACCCATTGCAAATCTTAACATCTTTAACTCTGCCACATCCAGCTCTGTAGCAGTTTTTAACTAAATTCTGAAATCCTTTGCAGTCTGATCGTGCAGAGAAGACTGTAGCTCAGTAATATGCAACAAAGACTACATATGGATGCTAAAGATAAAATGGTTCTGATCATCACTCCAAATAATATATACTACATGACTTGACAAATGGCAACCACTTTGAAGTTGCTGAAGACTGAAAAAAGGTACTGCAAAAATGTATTACTTAAATGAAACACGTTGACACTATATTACACAACTCACTTAATTTCACTGTGGGAACATGTTGTCAAATTTGTCATATGGTGCCCATTTAGCTGGTATTCTAAACAGGCATGGTGTTTAATGATTTACTGTTTATGCCACAGTGTGACAAATAAAGTTAGTGGGTTCCAAAAATGTTGCCAGAAACAGAGATGGAAATTGAAAACAAAAGAGTAGTTAGCTAGTAAATTTTGCTCTACACAATGTAAAGTAAAACTGGTATGCCCTGAGTAGGTTATTCTAACTAAAGAATCATAGAAATCACAGGAAATACAAGGCAACTGAGGCTTGCAACTATTTATATCTTGCCAGTACCCACCCTTAGATTGTAACTCCTTTTCTCAAGGAGGGTTAGGCTAGTCAAGCCAGGGCTGAATTTGTGAATACCCCTTCTATCATCCAATTCCCAGGTTCAAGACAATAATTTTCATTTGCAGTAGGAATCTATTCCAGAAGTGGGGAAGGTGCTGTGTATTGAACCTATCACTCCACTGCTTTTTATTTATGTGCTGATGAAGGTTTCGATCCCTGTTTTTTGTGTTTGTTGAACTTTCTGATTTGAGGAGACAAAAGGGATACAGAAACACTGGGTCCCTAATGGCACAGAAGGCAAGGCATATATCTCCCCACAGGAGGCTATAAAATACAGAATAAAGAAACAATACTGCCAATCTTTTCTAAAAGCTTAGGGTTTTAAGCCAGGGATTTTTTAAGAAGATTTGGGGTGCTTCTAGGTGTTTGATAGATCTAGTGGGGTACAGGTCAAAGGGGACATTGTATTTAATAATTGCCCTAATGAATACTAAATATAAAGGCTAATGACTTATTTAGATATGGATGATATTCCTCTTTCCATTAGCTGCACTAAGAGAAAAGACTTTCTGACCATTTTAGCTACATGATGACCAAAGAAGGACTTAATCAGCACACGTTCCAAGGTCTCTAACAACATTCACATTTTGTAGAAGGATATTGTTATGTTGTATGCTAGGGTGATGGGTTGTCTACCAAATGTGGCAATATTGCACTTTTTTGCATTTAATTTGAGCCCATTTTCAGTATACCAATTATTTATGAGTGTAAGTTCTTGCTGAACTGCTTTGGCATCAGAGGAGAATTTGGCAATATTGCCCAGTTTATAGTCATCTGCAAATTTGGTTAGTCAAAAGGCTTGGTTCATGATCTGGAGATCATTAAAATAAGTACAGAACAAGAGAGGGTTCCAGCACTGAGTTGTATGAGACACTACTGTCACCTTCATACTCTCTAATGAGGCATCTGTTACCCACATCACATTGGCTCTGTGTTTAAGCCAGTTTGATATCATTCTTACAACACAGGGATTTAGTTGTAATGCATTAAGATTACTAAATATACTAGCATGGCGCATGGTGTCAAACACCTAGGCCAGGTCACAGTACCTTGTGCAGGTGGGTCTATATCATATGAGCGAAAGTTTAAAAGCGTGAACGCTCACAATCTCGAAACTACCGGACCTCGAACTTGCCCCCCACACCCCCTGCTAAATATATATACCAACTCTGAGATCACACTACAGTGAGAAAAGGGCAAATATTCCAGTCTTCACTGTACTGCAATCTCAGAATAAGCACTTCGAGGTCTGGTGGTTTCGAGATTGTGAGCGTTCGCGTTTTTAAACTTTTGCTCATATGATATAGACCCGTGCAGACAGCATGACTGTTGTCAAGAGCCTGTGTTAAACCTTTCAAAGAGGATTCATTAGACAGCATCTACTGTTGATAAGCCAAACTGTTGTGGGTCTAGCCTGATAAGAGTTTTAATACCATATCTTCTTAGGTAAGTTATAATATGTTCCATGGCTCTGCAAATTAGACTTGTCAGACTGATGGGCCTATAATTTGTGGAGTCAGCTGGTGCATCATCCTGACCTAAGGGTGGATCCTTTTTATTGCAGTGCACATTGTATAGAACCTTCTACGTACAGATGCTTGACAATAATGTGTAAGACTACATAAAAAAAATCATCATAAATCACCAAGGCCCTTTGATATACTTTCCTTGTATGTGTACTCATGCATGGGTTTGGCCATTGCCTGCCTGCCTACAGCTAGGTTAGAAGTATCAAAAAGTCTACACTAGTAGAAGAAAATACTTTGCAGCACAGCTATGAGCTTGGGTTCTTGAAACTAAATCTATTGTTTTTACATGAAGTTTGTTTCTGTCATCTGCTTTTTATTAGTAACAAGAATGATTCTTATGGTGTGTTCAAGCCTTACTTGTCTGAGTATTATTCTAGTCTGATCTGACATCTATTAATTTACCCTACATACTTTATTTACTCTGTTGCTCAGATAATCTTACTGGGTTACTGGCCCTTTAATAGGGGAGATCTATAGATGTAAACATTTATGGAAGGACAGTAAATTTAGTTCAGAATTATATTATACATAAGTATGTATAAAGCAACAAAGCATCAATAACCGAAAGGAGTTGGAGGCTGGCATAATGCTTAAGGTGTCTACTTCACAGATACAAGGTATGGGGTTTGATTCTCTCCTTGGGGAAACTGATTAGGCTTAAAATGGCCCATAAGGACAGCTAGCCAAGAAATTGCCTCTGAATCTATAAGAGACACAAATCATTTATTTATTTTAGGAGGGAGTTTGGTGTAATGGTTAAGGTATTTACCTTATAGGCACAAGGTGCAGGGTTTGAAAGTCACATGGGGCAATTAGCTAGGCTTAAAACAGCCCACACAATAGTAATCTATGAACCCATTAACTTAAAAGCTGATATTAGCAATAAGGCAAATGGAAGGCATCCCAAAGATGGGAATTATGAACATATAATAATGCTAAGGTATACATTTTTACCAAGTGAAAATTATGTTAGTTGAGAGCAATCATGAGGGAGATTATGTATAAGTCAAGAAGAGGGTAGTTTCAGGAAGGAAGCTCAATACTGTGAGATGTATAAAGAGTGATTTCAGAAATAAAATGAAGTTAACATATGGTACTGAACTGAATGGGAGCGGAGTGATGGAGAAATGTAAAAAATGCAGGTACTGATATAACTCTTAGACAAAAGTGTAGGAAATTATACTGGATGGGATGTTCTTCAAATAAGAAGTTTTAAGGGCTAGGAATAGAGTTGTCGGAGAAAATTTTGAACATGCTTAGATCTAAAAAAGTACCAGATGTCAGTGGAAAGACTTTCATTGGGTACTGATCATTAAAAAAATGTCCAAAACAACATTCAGTGAACCTCAGAGGTATGAGTTTTGGAGGGGGACAAGCCCCCCTGTACCTACATGTGGAGGAACACCTCCACCCCTAAGCTTAGCTATAACTACTCCAAGGTCATGCAACACTGGCGAAAAAAGAAAACTCCACTGTTGGTGAAAGTAGTTTAGCCCAAATTACTTTGATCAAGTAGCACGTGATAAAAGAGTTATCAAGCAATTGACCCCCCCCCATTATTAAGTGACATAAAACAAGAAAGCTGGGAGGAATACTATGTGGTGTGTGTGGGGCAAAATGATAAGGGAAAAACAATGAAGATGGAAAAGACTGAACAGGAAATGGTGACTGAGCTAGGAAGAATCAAAATTGGCACTGACAATCCAGGCGTTAGGTGTGCCAAGATAAACCAGGAAATGGTTGGGAAAAGTGAAGGAAAGATAAAGCCAGATTAAAGCATTAGAGTTGGTACAGGCCAATGATTAGAGTTGGTACAGGCCAATGATTAGAGTTGGTACAGGCCAATGTGGAACAGAAGATGAAGTGTTGGATAGAAAGTTAAGTTAGAAAATGTGTCTTATATTAAGCTGGAACACTAATATTTCCATTAACATATCATATGAGCATGGGCAGCAAAGTTGCATGGTTGTTGACACATAGAATACCAAATGGTACAATATTTATTGGTGGCACATGTAATAGCATGTAATAATGTATACATTGGTGCCACTTGGAAAGACAAATGGTAGTGTATTTATCACTGGGACATGTAATGTCATACAGCACTATTCACTGATGGCACACGTAATAGTGTATTCCATAATTTGGGGATAGAACTGCAGAATGATCAGTGGGCACACGATTGTGGTAGATATGGGTGCAGTGCAGTTGGTTGACACCCATTTGTGCAATACAACTGAATTGCAGTACTGGTTGAGTGGCAGAATGTTAGCTCAAATGCCTGTTAGTGT
Source organism: Protopterus annectens (assembly GCF_019279795.1). Lineage (NCBI taxonomy): Eukaryota > Metazoa > Chordata > Ceratodontiformes > Protopteridae > Protopterus > Protopterus annectens. The sequence continues at coordinate 212,155,973 of NC_056726.1, forward strand.
GACTTCTGTCTGGTCAAAAAAGATAAGTGGCTGGAATGGGAGTTTTTGTGGTTCAGTTAAAGGTGAGGTAAGGAGATAATTTTTTTTGCGTGCTGTTGTATGTCTTTTGAGGTTTGGGTCAGGGTTAGGTTAGGGGATTGCCCACCTTAGTAATGTATACTAACCCTAAGCCAGCTTAAAAATTCCCTTCCCATAACATTATTACTCTTCTGACAAATGTGAGTTTATTGTGGTCAGGTTATGGGTAGTGAATCAGAAAAGGACATTTCTTTCCTTTTTGGATGTACTGAGTGTTGATGATTTTTATTTTCAATATAGTGAATGGTCAACATGTTTTGGTGAATGTTTTGGGTATCAACCAAGTAACATGTCGGATATATGCATAGAAGGAGCAAAGTGACCATGTGGGTGGGAGGCTTAGCATTCAGAGAGAGTAATCACCTCTGATGATCCTGATAGTTTAGAAGATGTATAACTTCTATGGGTAATCACCAAGATTATTTATTTCCCTGTTGTAACTCTAATAATTCTTTTCTGATTTAGGCATACATTGCTCTGAGTAAGGGTGATTTCAAAATGAGTCATAGCTATATGATACTCACATTATTCTCTGAGGAACCAAGATACCTGCTGAGGTATCCCACATCTTTTTGGCATTAGTCTGGCTATAGTTGAATATGATTGCGCTTGTCTCTTAACTTAGAATACAATAGTTTATATTCTTTAGCCAAGTAATTTCATCCATAGAGCAGAACTGGTGTTAAATTTAGACTCTCTTTTCTGTGACTTTCACCTAGCCTTTTTATCTATCTTTATAGATAACACCTTGTCCTACAACTCATCTTCCATCATTGTGCCAGCTGCAAAGACAATTGTTCTTTTCTGTTGGTTCCTGTCAGGTTTGACACAAAGAAATTAAACTCCATTGGCACTGAACCCTTTGTACCAGTCTCTTGCCATCACCTTTTCCTACAGTAACACATCCTAACCACCCCCAAGAGTGATCCCCTTGCTAACTAGTTTTCTACTCACCACAGTATGGTATCCACAATACACTCAGGTATGTAACTAAAGTATTTCACAGTACCAAGTCAAACACCTTTTTGCAATTCACAGAAGTGATATATTCCAGCTGCTTCCTCTCTTCTTCTTCTGTGGTGCCTTAATCATAAAACTAAATGTGGTTGGTTGGACATGATCTTAGAGCTGTAAGATCATGATTGTGGTCCTTCAGTCCAGTGGTCCACAGGAATCCTGCCAATTTGCCCTTCAGTATTATCACTAGCTTTGCTGTGTCACAGAATACTAACTAGATTATAGTTTCCCATGTAAGGTCGCACCACTTTATGTGGTGAATACATTATCGCCCTTCTCTAGTTCACCATTCAAGTGCATTGGATTTTACTGCCAGAAAGCATTTGATACAGTTGAGCAGGATACCTGAAAATGAAGAATAGTTTGCTTATTTTAAAGGAAAATATTTTTTTAAGAATAATGTCAAAAGTTACCCCAGGACATTCACTACTAATGAATCCATCACTTGCAAATTAGTCATGGAAGCACCAGAAGGGTGTTACAAGCAAAGGAGACAAAGAATGTAGGCAATGAAAAATCACAGTTGGTACTTTGTCCACCATGAAATATTGTAGATTATACAATGACCCCCCCAATTAATATTCTAAAACGTGCTGGCTGATTGGTCAGCATGCACATTGTAAATCAGAGTTATTCCAATGGAAAAAGGTCCGGTCACCCGGACTTTTTCCATTAGTATAACTCTTTTTTTAAAGCAATGGAGAAAGCAAGATCTCGTTGCTTTTTACAAAGTGTTTCACTATGTTAAAGGAGTTTAACATAGTGTGACAGCTTTAAAAAAGTAACGGAGATCTTTCTATCTCCGTTGCTTTTTTTAAAGGTGTCTCGCTATGTTAAACTCCTTTAACATAGTGAGACAGCTTTAAAAAAAGCAACAAAGATTCTCTGTTGCTTTTTTTAAAGGTGTTTTGCTATGTTAAACTCCTTTAACATAGCAAGACACTTTGTAAAAAGAAATGGAAATCTTGCTTTCTCCATTGCTTTTTTAAATCTGTCTCGCTATGCTAAATGGGTTTAACATAGCGAGACAGCTTTAAAAAAGCAACAGAGATTCTCCGTTGATTTTTTTTAAAGCTGTCTCGCTATGTTAAACTCCTTTAACATAGCGAAACACTTTGTAAAAAGCAACGGAGATCTTGCTTTCTCTGTTGCTTTTTTTAAATCTGTCTTGCTATGTTAAATGGGTTTAACATAGCGAGATAGCTTTACAAAAGCAACGGAGATTGTCCGTTGCTTTTTTTAAAGCTATCTCGCTATGTTAAACTCCTTTAACATAGTTTGACAGTTTGTAAAAAGCAACGGAGATTTTGCTTTCTCCGTTGCTTCAGCCCACAGCTCTGATGCACTGCGTAAGCATGCTCATGCGCAGTACATCAGAACTGCCGCAGAATACCAGACAGCTGCAGAAGGGCAGCAAGGAGGCATTATACAATTCCATTATTTAAGAAAAGTAATTATTTTTTTTCTTAAATAATGTCATCGTATAATAGCAATAACCCACTTCTGGGTGTGGGTAATGCTGGATTTACTCAAGGTTGGTGTGGTTTGGTCACAAGGGCAAAGCCCGAGTGGCCAAACAAAGACAACCGTGGGTAAATCCAGCATTATCCACACCCAGGCGTGGGTTATTGCTATATAATATCATAGGACTACAGAGCAAAAAGCCAGGAGGCAGGAAAATATAGTTGTGTAAATAAACTTACCATAGCAGCAGATGTTCTAACAGATTACTGTTGCAGTAGCCTAAGGTATTTTGAGTTATAGCCTACCAAGAATGTAATCAACCTAGACAGCTTTTCAATGCTTGAAGGCACTTTCCATACACTCTAACTGCCAGGAGCTTGAACAGAGCTCCATATAAAATGCAGTTAGAGTGTCAAACACTTCAAAACTTTCTTGCTCCAAGAAAGGAGGCAATAGCCCCAGAAGGAAAATGCTAAGAATCCCAAAACAAGAATAATTGTATACACTAGGGTATATCTATAGCACTCCACCCTGGCACTACTACACAGCAGCTACAGAAAGGGGCTGGGGGGAGGGGATGGCTAGTGCCACACTGATCTATTAGAAGATCTGCTGTTATGATAAGTTTACTGACATAGTTCTGCTATGTTCAACATTAGATCACTATTGCAGTAACCTAAGTTATTTGGGTAGATCACCACATCTTAGATTAAAAAAAATGGAGGCAGACAAACATTAAGAATCTAGAATTCCATGGTAAATGGTTCTAGCAAAGCCTGTACTGGACCTGGAAAAGGTATCCAGTTTATAGTGCTTTGTAAAAGTATGTACAGAGCACCAAGTTGCTGCCAATAGGATGCTTCTAAAGTATACCCCATTCCAGAAAGCCGCAGAAGCCCTGGTGGAATGGGCCCTAACCCTGCCTGGAATTTGTTTATTATGGTGAGGATAGCAATAAGAAGTAGCGTGACGTAGTTATTTAGGAACTGTCTGTTTTGACACACTGGTTGTCCCTTTCTCTTTGTACATAAGAGACAAACAGATGATCAGCTTTCGTGAAAGACTGGGCTTTTCTGGGTACTATCTGAGCCATCTGTGGACATCCACTGTTTGAAGAATTATTTCTCCCTCATTTTTAAGTTCTAAGAAAAAGACAGGGAGATTAATTGCCTGGCTCAAGTAAATTTTGACATCAGTTTACGCATAAAAGAAAGATTAGTTCTCAAAAAAAAAAACCTCTGTCTTTGTGGAAAATGAAGTAAGTTTGACTCACCGTAAGAAATTTTAACTCGGATACTCTTCTGGCAGTAGTCAGAGCAATGAGTAAACAGTCTTCCATGTTAAGAGCCTCATCAGCATGTTGAGCTGGTTTTATGGAAAAAGAATAATCTTCTCAAGCACAAAATTCAGATCCCAACGAAGTGTCAGCTGTTTTGATGGTGAAAAAATATGTAAAAACGCATTCCGAAACTTCTTGACTTGGGAATGGGAAGAAAATGGGTGATCCAAGGGCAGACAGTCAGAAATGGGTGACAGATGAATTTTGATGAAAGAGTAATAAAGGACAGAGGACAATAACTCACACAAATAATCAAGAACCAGAGGTAGCCAGGCATTAAAAGGTGCCTGGTCCTTGGAATGGCACCAGCTAGAAAAATCTTTTCCACTTAATAACATATAATTTTCTAGTAGCATTTTTAGCCTCCTTCATTACCTACTGCACATTCTTAGAAAAAAAGGTACCTATAAAGAATCAGTATTCTATCATCCAGGCAGTCAATTGTTGAGATTTCAGGTTGGGGTGCATTAAAATGTTTTGTGTGAGTAAATGCAGTCTGTGGGACAGCTTGCGGAAACTACCCTTGGCCAGTTTCAAAAGACAGTTGTCAGGGCCAAAACACAGTCACCATCACAATCTTTGGGGGGGGGGGGTTCTTCTTGAAGTTTAGAAGAACCCTGGATATCAGTGGAAAGGGTGAAAAAGCATAAATGAATATTCTTTTCCATGGGAATGAGAAGGCATCTGTCTTCCATGTCTGTTTGCAAGGAATCATGGAGCAGAGCTTATGTAACTGAATGCTCTGAGAGGAGGCAAACAAATCTACTTCAGGTGTTCCCCACAGCTGGATCAGTTTCTGGATGACCCTCAGGTATAGTTTCCATTTGTAAGGTTCTGTCCCTATCCTGCTTAGCTTGTCTGCTACATTGTTATGCTGTGATGGAATGCATCAATGCATGAAATTAAGCTAAGCTGCTACTTTCCAGGCTATCATAGCAAGTCTGCAAAGCAAGTAGGATCTCATGCCCCCTGAATGATTATGTACCATATCACTGTGGTCTTGTCTGTAAAATCTTGCAGACGTCCAACAGAACAGGGATGTTTCCAGGCTTTTGAAACATCATTACTTCCAAAATCTCATTGACATTTGTTTGTTTTTGTCTTTCCTAGCACTTTCATCCCAATGGACACAGCTATCTATGGCAGGTCTGAAGCATCTGTTGTCACAGACTGAACATGAAGCAGAAGGGAGAATGACAGAATTGGATTCTGAGAGAACAGGTCTCTCCTTTCAAACCCCTGAACTGGGAACTGGAAATATAGATGGTACACGTGCTGAGTCAGGACTGACATTAGATACAAGTGAATTTTTCTCATGTGAAATCTACCAAAGGGAATCATAAGGATCATAGAAGCCATGTACCAAAGAATCATGAACAATTCTCTAGTGGACTTATGGTTTTGGTTAGAAAAACTCTGGAAGAACTTTTGAAACATCTTCACTTTGTCTGTAAGAAGAAAGGTTCTTTCCAGAGCACAGTCTAACAGATTTCCCAGGAAAACTATTTGTGAGAAGGGATGAGCGAAGATTTCAAGTTCACTTAAAAACTCAGACTGAGAAGAAAATATGTAAATATAAGACAATTGACCAAATATGGAAAATTATGAATGCTTTGAACTCTGCAATATGTACTGAAGCCAGATGCTGTGTAAATACCCTTGGAGCAATATGTAGTCCAAGCGGTAAGCCTGAAAACTGATAGAGTAAGCCATATACAGAACATTTTAAGAAATGTCTGAAATGCTTGCCATTGGGAATCTGATGGTAGGCATCTTTTAAGTAAAGAAACAATAGGATACAGCATCTGAAGGGAAAACATTTTGAACTATGGAAACTTAACTCAAGCCTCCAGGTCCATTTTTTTCTTTGGCCCCAAAAAAACCTTGAATAAAAAAAACTTTGCTCATCTGGCAGGTGACCACAGGTTCTTTGACTCCATGAGATAATATTTGTTCCTGAACAGGAGGAGACAGAGATATTTGGTTTACAGGGCAAGGCAGAATCCCCTGGGAAAGAGGGAGTACTCCCATTGCCAGGTGTAGTACTCCCATTGTCAGGTGTAGTACTCCCATTGCCAGGTGTAGTTCTCCCATTGTCAGGTGTAGTACTCCCATTGCCAGGTTATTCCTTGTTGAATGAAGTTCAGAACCCATTTATATGAAACAATCTAGCACACAAAGGGAGATGTAGACACAGAGAAAGGGAGATATTGCAGGAAGGGTGGGGGTTAGGGGGCTTGAAGAAGTGAATACTCATTCTGACATTTTGGACAGTCCTTGATCTTGGGAGGCTTTTCCTTTCTTTTTGGAGCCTTCTTGACATTTTTAGTTATGTTTGTTGGTAGATTTGCACCAACTGATTAAATTGCTTTTTGAAAAAAATGGGAGATGAATTAGACGAAAAGCTTTTATTTGGTAAAAAAGAAAGGTTGGAAGATTTGGTTCACTTCTTGAATCACCTTTTTCCTTTCACCAAATCTCTTAAGCACCTCAGATGCAGGAGGGACAAATAGAACTTTCTTGTCAAGAGGGCAATTTGAAATTTCAGTTTCAACATCTTCAGGAAGATTTTAAGAATGTAACCAAGCAATTTTTTTTCATGACTGACTCGGAAGCAGTATCCACAGAGATAGTATCAATGGCATCATAAGAACACTTTAAGGCATTTTAATTACATAAGAAGCAGATACAAAAGAGGCAATCAAATAATTTTTCATCAGAAGAGGGATGTTAACAGTTAACCTTTGCATGTTTTCCAAAAAACATACCTAAAAACTTTAAAATGTGAGTCTGGTATTTTAAAATTCTGAAAGTTAAAGTGGCAAAAAAAAAAAAAAGAAAAGAAAAAAATACTTTGTTCCTAAATTTGCCAAAAGCTTTCCCATTTCTGTCAAAGGAAGAGGGATTAGTATTAGACTTTTGTCTAGCAGAGTCAGTTTTGGATTGGAGAATCAATGCATTTGTGAGTCTGTGGAAACTTGCATAACCTACCAGGCTTCCTAGTGCAGGGAGGGGGGGGGGGGGTTGATGGTCAGGTAAACTGCACGCTGTCAGGAAAACATTATATAAGGCAGATAAAACAGGAGGGACTACTGCAGGTTGTGGGATTTCAAACTGCAACAAAATCATAATATGGTGGCCAAGCAATAGGGATTTTATTCTGGGCTGATCCTGGTGAAAAATCTCTTTCAATTTAGAAAAGGTTTTGGAAAAAGAAATGTCTTCTGCTGGGAAATTTGAAGTAACGCTTTCCTCAGAATCATATCCTTCAGGGTATGAAGAAAATCCTGAAGCACAACCTTTTCCTTCCAATCCTTGCTCTTCTGAGTGAATTCTGGGTCAGAAAGAGAAGAAACTCTTTTTCTTTTTTTTTTCTGAAGAGGAGGTAAGAAAAGAAAAAAGCAGAAATTAATTCCCTAGCAAATCTCAGAATATCTTCACTGCCCACTGAAATACAGGCAGGAAAAGCCACGTTTTTTTTAAAATTTTGTTTTCTTTTCCTGGAAAACTGCCTAGAAAAAAAACAACAGAAAGCATGCACACTATGCGATACTGTAGACCTTCATTCACCCTTTCCTCCAACAACAGAGGTTCTTCCTTGCCCATGAAGAACAATCCTACAGCTGCAGAAGGTGTACAGTCCCTTATGGCTGTAGGTGCTTTATCAGATGGACTGAAGAACAATGTTAAACAGTTTGAGGTAACAAATTCAGCCACACCAAAGTCACCCACCTATGGCTGAAGCAGAACTGGAGCTGGCTTGATATCCATAGAGTCCCTGGTAACTTTCTTCTACTTGCTGATTGGAGAAGGAATAACCAAGGAGACCAGTAACTGTTCCACAGGTCTAGGAAGCCTCAAAGATGGGTATCAGAGCCTGAAGGTAACCCAGTACCATTCAAAAAAGATGTTTTTTGAGGTTAAAACTCACACTGACAGTTTCCAAAAGCACCAAGTCCTCCCCAATACATAACTATTATACAAGTGTATATGTAACGGTTCAAAATGCAGATTTTGTACAAAATTTACCAGAAACATTCAGACTTGGATGACAATCTATATAAAAAACTTTTCTAGCCCAAGTAGTAATAATAATGATAATAATAATAATAATAATAATAATAATAATAATAATAATAATAATAATAATAATAAAATTCACAGAAAACAAACACTTGATTTCTTTAAAAAAAATACAAAAGTGGAAGGTTTTCCTCAGCAGGGTACTTAATTGCCAGTAATGAAGGATAGCTAGCCAAAATTAGATCCATGAAGTTTGGAGAAGGAGCATACTTCAATGGCAAGAAAGCTCTAAATGTCTGGCACTCTAGCTGCCTTTTATTTGGAGCACTTCTCAAGCTGCTGGCAGTTAGAGTGTGTGAAAGGCACCCTCTAGCTTTGAAAAGCTGGCTTAGTTGACCATATCCTTAGCAGGATATAAGTCAAATAGCTTAGGCTACTGTAGCAGTGATCTAATGTTGAACATCTACGCACATATTCATCTCTATGACTTCATAGGTTCATAGGTTCATAGGTTGGTAGTAGGCTATTAGCCCTAGGGCTTATACAAGCCTAGCCATAACAATTCCCTGGCTATTTCTTCCCACTCCCTCTATCACATACTTCTCTTATTGTATGGGATATTTTTAATTTTAATGGGAATAATATAAAAACAAATTAATAAATAAAAGAGCACTGGGACAACGAGTAGCATTTAAGTCTACAATTAAGAGAATTTGCTTGTTTTTGTAGAGATCCTAATTTCTGTACTTATTAAGTTCATATACTGGTTTAAGAAGCTTGTCTTCAAGCTGAGTAGCATCTAATCTTATCCAGTAGAAATACCACTGGCAAAAAATGTCATTTTTCAGCAATTATTTTATCTTTTACCTCAAGAAAGGCATTAATAAAAACATCAGTATTTAATGCCACATCTCAATTCCTTAAAGTTAAATATCAATTAACTTATTTGATTTTGGACTATAGAAAATGAGAAGGGGCAATTGTGTATTTCTTACATACAACAGCACTAAGGGAAGCTGTAGTAAATCATTCCTTTAATCTTTTAAGATACGCCCTATGGCTAAATTGCCATACTTAACACATATAGCTGTTCTTAAATCTACATAGCTATCAGTTTATTGGCTGACTTAATATAGCTCTTGTATGACCTTTACACATGCTTATGCACCAGAGCTAATACTGAGTATTAGGAAGGGGAGAGAGTTTTTGTAATACATTACAATCTGCAGCATTACGTTGTGGATGTTGTACATATTCTCATGTAACAGAGCCATTTGCCTTCTTGTTCTTTAAGGAAATAACTAAATAATTTGTCTGCATTTTCTATATAGTTATTGAACAATTAGGAATATCAGCAGTAACCTCACTAAATGTCTAGGAGAGTTTTTCAGTTATCAACACAGTAGATGAATATGAAAATATGAATGAGCAATACTGTATTATTTATGCTTTAGAGCCAAACTTTGTACAACTGAATTAATTTCATTCCTTGTTTCTCCAAGATTTCCACTTTATAGTCATTTTCCTTTGTTCAGAAAAAAGGAATGGATGAGAAAAGAAGTAATGAAGTGAAAGATCAAAAATGTTATATTGGGTGGTATTTAATTCTTATGCCCATCAGAGTTAATTTATTTTATAGACTTGAGAGGACAGGGTTTCAGCAAATTTTGCTATACAGTTGTGATTTCTATATGGCCACTATTATTTTGCCACAATTAATTTTTTGAGAGGTTATGCTTTCAACATCTTTTGCTACACAAGTGCACACTCTATAGGATCACACAAAGAAGAGATCTCTTATATATTAAAATCAGAACAGAGTGACCCTTACAGCTTCAAGTGGGGCAGGGTAGCAACAAGACTGTAATTTGTTTATTTCCCTTTATCACTGAACCAGTATCACACTTGAGTAAAGGTTTCACTGAAGTCTATATATGAAATGCCTCTTTGTATCATGGGCCTCCTTTCTCAAAATGTTCCTGTGTCCAATGTGGCATTGCACTAGGTTTGTCTTTTATCTTGGTATCCAAAAAATCATTCATCATTCATTTGAAAATTAAATATATATATCCTGTAGATTATCTGGTTGGACATTTCTTTATTTAGACTAACTGTTAGCCCATCTATATTACTTATCCTCTATAACGGACCTCAATAAGTGAAGTATAGTATGATTCACGCATTTGCAAAGCGGTTTGCCTTGTAGATAATGTGCCAGAGTTTGGGTTATATCACATCAACATGAAGAACACAATTTCTAACATAACTGAGATTTAGTGGCAATGTTTTATCTGTTATGATATGGTCTGGTTTTCATGATACTTCTCAAAACGGAATCAAAATAGTTTTTGCAGTGCCCATATACTGCAGATCTTTAAATTTCCCATTTCTAAGAATTTGATGATGTGGTGTATTGTTGTGAGAATACACTCATGAGTTCCTGTCACAGACGATACTTGTAAATGTTGAATCTCACAAGCATCAGTGGAGATTTGGATACTACTGGTATTGACAGGGTTTGTCTTCTGGGTTCTGTCTGGTCATGGCAATACAAATATTACAATCTTATATACTGTTGCAACTCATCCATTTTTAAATCAGTTTATATCAGCCATTCTCTAATAGACAGCGCCATCTTCCTAGATCAAAAGTGGACACTAATGCTCTGTTAAGTCTCAAATATAAAGGGCGCTAAATGAAAAGTGATTACAGTTTGATATACCACATGACATATTTTGGGTCTTGACACTTCTGAATTGGTGTACTTTCACAACTGTGGCCTATAATTTAAAAATGCAATTTGAACAGTCAGGTCTTTACTCAAGCTGATTCTATGCTTTCAAATTAAGACAGCAGATTGTCAGCAAGAGCTGTCAACACACTGCAGGATGCTTAGATAGTTTCCATCAGGATAGATTGTTGTAAAGGTCTTCATGATTTGACAGCTTTGGTTGAGCTTGTTTGGGCAATCTTACAGTACCATCTGCATTAGTGCTGACTCGTCCTTCTTTATGATGCGTAACAATGCTACAGCTGGCCAGCCTTTATGTTGGGTGCTGTTACATGGCTTCCAAGTATGTCTCACTAAGATGACCTAGTATGTTATTGTCTGCATATACCTAAAGCTGAGGAGTTGCCAAATAGTGTTTATACTTGTCTGTGACAGCCAGTACCATACCTAGAAAATTATTTTTTACAGAACTATAAAGCCGTTCACCTTTTAGAAACTCATGTCAGTGTTGTCAAGTATATGCAAACCTTCCTGTTCCATCTTGCTCCTATGCATGAGGACTGGTCCCAGGCATGAAATGTTAGTGGCTGTAAACATGTAAATGCTTGGGAACAGGCAATTAATATGAGTGTCATCAAATGTTTCTTCCACTCTTCAAAGGCAAATTTGTGTGTTCCTCCACTAGAGAAAAAAAATTGCTAAAGGTTGCCTGTCTTTAGCAGTTCAATGAATGCCAATAGATACTTTGGAAACAAAGAACATTGAAAAAGCTTTCTGTAATATCCTACTAATCTCAGAAATTGTTGGAATTTTTTAATATTTATAAGAGCTGGCCAGTTTTTGCTATCCTTTACATTTCTCCAATTCTAAGGTTATTCTAGGTGAACCAACAATGTAATCTAACTATTATACTTGTGAGTATAGAAAATAACATCTGAAAGTATTATCTTGACTCCCAAGTTAGTTTGACTTAGCAATATGTCAATGTGTCATATATCTTCAGCTTGTCTTCATAAATTTTAAAACAATGAATAATTTTATTTAGGATGAGTATTAGTGCCTCAAAAGCTTTGATTTGCTAGGCTTCTCTCCATTAGTCTCTGATATGGTCACACTGTGTTGCAGAGTGTGAATAGCATAACATAACGTTTAATGCATCTTTGTGTAAAAAGAGGATGTTTTCTATCATGACGTGCCACCAGCACATACTTTCTGGAGCAAGTATGTTAATATGTAGTATGTCTAAATACTGTCAGGGAAGGTTTCAGCTTGTTGGAAGGGCTAAGCTTTTTTATGAGCTGGATTAATTGGTTTATGATAATCTGTACAGTTTTACCATGTTCCTTCCTTATTAAAACAATAGGTGCTGCCCCTGGATTAGGATAATTCATTATAACTCCTAACTCATGTCTGCTCTTTGGGAACTCCTTAAAATGTTGGTACAGCCTAGGAAGAAGTGGTCTGAATTATTCTCTGATGGACAGGTGGTTATTAACTCATGTGACTTGCTGGACTGCCACTAATTTATCCAAGGTCAATCAATTAATCTGTACAAATACAATCCAGTGGGTAAAGAGTTATTCTCATTATTGGAGTTTCTTTTGTTACACATCATTATCTTTTTATGTTGTTGTTTGTCTATCGGCTTTTCCCGGTTAAGGTACTCCAGTCTGCTAATGATTGGCAGTAGATTTTCACGAACGCCGAGGTACCACCTCGATGTCCAACCTTCAAAGAAGGCACGTCCATTTACGCATGTCTTTTGAATGCCCAACAAACTGTGGGGAGGACATGCAGACTCCACAGAGAAGGCACTCCCTGCACTCCAGCTGAGAATCGAATGGGAGAACCTCTTGCTGTAAGGCAACAACGCTACCGCTGCACCACCACGGATTCATTATCTTTTTATAAAGGCAGTAATTATTTCATATTGTAATGAATGTAAAACAGCGATGAATTCAGAAAAGTTCCTGGTGTGGCTCAGAGATACATTGCTCTATGCCAACAGGGAATGCTGAAGAGCAAGTTTTGATTAATAAAAAGAAGAGTTCCAAACTAAGCCCCAGTGATTCTGGAAAAACGAAGTCAGCTTAAACCCAGCAGCAAATTATGAGACTCCACAACTTGTGGAGTCTCATAATTTGCTGCTGGGTTTAAGCTGACTTCGTTTTTCCAGAGTTACTTGGTTGCAGTGTCTTTCTGTTCTTTTAAGCCCCAGTGATTACTTAATTAATAGGTTTGGTGAGTTGCACAAAGCTGCAGTGTGTTTTAGCACATCACTTCCTCATTCACTGTAAGACAATATCTAGCAGCTTGCAGTGAGCTGACATCTCATAAAAGGAAAAGGTCTGACCTTGTGACTTGGCATACAGCAAAGAAATAACAAAAACAAAGATGTATTTTACTTTATAAATGTGTTAGGGTAAGACCACTGCACACAAATGTCCCTTTTCAGGGGAAACCCAGGAAAACTGTTGGGCTAAGTGACTTGCTCAGAGTCATACAGTTGGCAAATAAAGGTGGAAGGAATACAACCTTGTAAAGGAAGTAGATAGTTAACTTGAATGCAACCTATTGAGATTCAAAGTGTGCAATTGCAACACTGAGCAACAATATCACCTAAATGCAATCCTTCATGTTAGTTTGTGAAAGACAGAAGATTAGTGTGCTGATATTTGTAGCAGGCCATGCTAGCTCACAACTACAACTTGGCTTTGCACATCTCATTCTAGTGACTCTGTCACTGCTATCTATTCACTTGTACTTACTCCACTCATTAGGAAGGGTAGACTGTGAAAAACTCTTCTGGGATGTTTGTGGTGGCTTTGTAAAATGAGTATGGGTTCAAATTTGAGGATTTTATGGCTAGCGTGCTTGAAAGACGTTAAGTATTGCATTCAGCGAGCGATCACAGTGACTGCGTGTATATATGTACGTTGGCCTGAAAGGAGTGTGGGTAGCGTACGATGTTAGACAGACAAACACTCACACTTCCAACAGATTAGCTGCTTTTGAGCATGTTAGCCACAAATCTTAACATGTGCAAACCCTTACTCGGTTTACAAACCCAGCACCAAGATCGTGTTTTAACAGTCTACCCTTCCCGATTACTTTGTAAGGAGTTTAGACAGGGTACTGCTTTGCTTTTCTTTCCTGATGCTTTCTGTTCTCAGGGTGGTAAAGGCTGAGAAAAAGGAATGCGGAACGTGTTTTAATGGAATGGGGGACTTGCTTAACTGACATCTTGAGATGCTGGCAGTAAATGGGGAAACCTATTTTTCAAACCTTATTTTTTCAGCCGTTGAAGTGAGAAACCTTCCTAAAAACAAGAACACATTAAAGACAACATGTCTGTGAGGTTTTGTCATACTTCATTAGTCCCAGTTGACACAAGGAGAAGCAACCAGCATTAGCGCGAAAATGTGGTTGCGATAACACGTAAGTACCCATATTTGTTATATGGTGCCTGCTGACCATTACCTTCAGTTACCAATATCCAGTTGTCAGGTATAGGCTGCAGCAAGATAAGATTGATATTTTTTTCAACAGCTCTTTTAGAACACATTACTCACATACTCATGAACTGGTCCTTGTCCATGGTGGTTAAGTACAACCTTGCTATAGTTTACTATAGACATCCTCATCCATTTTCTGCTCTACGTTTCCATGCTTCCTACACATTGGCCTCTACCTATCTTGATTGCCAAACTCCAATCTCATAGGCCATATAACTTCTAGGTTTTGTTCTGAATCATTCTTCTCAGATGGAATATCTTGATTTCACAGTACCATATCTTCTGTCTCTTAATTTAGGAACCTAACGTCTTTTATAGAAATCTGAGTTAGCCAACATTAGTATTTTCCACTTGTGCTGCTATTAACTCATTACAGCTGAGTGCGCCTCCAGGCATTTCTGCAGTTACCTCCTACTGCACCTCTAGGCATCAAATATTGCTTGTTCATATTTGCATTAATAATTCCAAAACCACGCTACATATAAGGTATCAGAATACTTTATCTTGAAGCATACATGATGGCAAACATAACTGGATTAATATTTGACCCTGTCAATGAGTATTTGTTAGAACCATAAGGTGATAACGTCATTTCTTAAAGGCTCAAGCCATACCAACTGGGAGTTAAACACTCAGAAGAGCTATACTGGCGGGAATGAGTTAAGTGGTCAGTTTATCTACTCTCCTCAGTGGTCAGTTTGTCATATCTACCGCTAGAAATGGACACATGCAAGCTTGCAGTCCAACTCCTTCATGAATGAACTAACAGTACATAAACCTCTTGTGTTTCTTCAGTGGTTCCAGTGTAATTTGGATCCACTGTATGTTTTACAACTCTCCTACCTCAAGACAAAAACTATTTGTTGGAATATTCCTTGAAATTAACAAATGGTTTGTGTGAAATCCCACGGTTAAGATTTGTGAATTTTATTAATAGGATGCCATCACTTTCTCATTCAATAAATATTGTACTTTATCAGAACAGATGAAAGAAAAATTCAAGCATCATGCAACCAATTTCATTGGCATTTCAGACTGCTCTATTATGAAGGGTATCATGCCACATGCTACATATTTTTTAATTGATACACCCACACAATAAGGCACCATTTTCTTAAACTTGTATATCTACATTTTCCACTTTAAGATAAAGATTCTTACTTAAACTTTAGGTAAAATGCCTTAAATACACCTAAACATTAGAAACTTCTTTTGTATATACCTTCTGTATTTGTATACTTCTTGGCATTGCATCATTAAATGAGCACTATGTATTTCAACTTTCAAAGACATATATCAATTATTTTTTAAAATAGGATGCTTCAACATTTTCTTGTACTTTACTTCACTGTTTCTATGCACAAAAGTAAAATACTTTATTAATACAATATTTTAGCAATACACTTTGCAAAAACACAATTCACTACTTTTTAGTCCTTTTAGTAGTGTACCATACTTCAAATATTTGGGGCGTCTTGCCATCCTTCAACTATTGACATAACAGGAGCAGTGGCAGGAATGTCCCCATCAGGCATTCTGTCAGGAGGGTCAGGAGTTTGATTACCTCTTCTTGTCTTGCTCACTGTAGCTTCTGGAAATGCATATAGACACCTACAACAATTTGTCTAGACACTTCATGGCCTGTCTTGGGGGCTGAAGGTTTTTCATACATAACCTTAGTATTTTTCAGAGTCTTGTTTGGTATGTACTCTTTATGAACGAATGCCTTTGGCTACTTGCCAGCAACACTATATATTCATTGTAAACAGAGAACTAGAGCTACATGCTCTTCCTCTCAGCCACTCCTTTTGGCAGCTTTTCTATGAAATGCAGTTGTTCGCTCATGCTATCCCCATTCCAGGAAGACAGGTGATTTGTTCCTTTTCATGGTAAAATGTTGTGTAAACTGGTTTTCTTTCAGTTTTTCATGTACTGAAATCGCATGTTTTTAGGATTACATAAGGGGAACATAAGTACAAAGTCTATGTTTTGGTACATAATCAGTTAATAGATGAACTGACAATAGCTACACACCTTGCAAGGTTCCATTTCAATCTACAAACACAAACAAATCACAGAAGAATAGATAGAGGTCCCTTTTGGTCCTCAAGGGATTGGCATCTGGATCAAGCAGCATCTCCATATCAGACTTGCTCAGTCCCACTGTGATGGTAGAGATTCAAGAACTAAACCCAAACTATACACTCAGAACTGCATTATCTCTTACTTACAAATTGCTCACTGTCAGCCTATAGCAACTGAATTCGGGATCTGGCGAACCCTTCCTCTAACCATTGTTGTGAACACTTAGGACATGGAGAAGCACTAGCTGCACTTATATATTCAGATGACAGTTACATACAGGGACTGCAACTTCTGTCTCGCTGGTGAGGCATATAGCTACAGTATGTGGCTTTTCCCTATTTCTGCAGACTAGGATTCTCATCTAATCCAGTAAAAAACCCCTTTGCATGAACACCTACATTTCTAGAACTACTTTTCAAAGAAATGCTCAAGTTTTGAAATTCAGCTTTTAACTCATGCCAAACTATATTCTAGTTGTTGTTGTGTCTTTCGGCTTTTCCCGGTTAGGGGTCGCCACAGAGGAACTCCGGTCCGCTAATGATTGGCAGTTGATTTTTACGTGCTGAGTTGCCAGCCCTAACGCACATCCTTCAATGAAGGTACGCCCATTCACGCATGTCTCCACGCAGAAGACGCTCTAGCTGAGAGTCGAACCGGTCAGCATCTTACTGTGAGGTGACAACGCTACCGCAGCACCACCACCGCGGATCTAAGCTGCGTAATTCATTCATATTCACATTCAGCATGCCTTGGCAGTGGTGAGGTTGGACAGCACACACTGAATATTATCTTTAACCAGTATGGGATGTGGAAATATCACACAATTTCTTCAGTCAAATGGGTGTCTCTAATTTTGCCTTATTGCATGAAGGTATCTGTCTAACCTTCTTATTTGGACTTTGTATTAATGAAGTATCACTGGGTACACATCTATGCTACATTAGGTCACTGGTTACCTTTCAGCTGTATATAAGTCCTTGATATTAGGTTATTAAGCAAGTCCAAGAAAACACTGAACATTTCTGGCCCTGTATCATCTACCCTTACTATGCCTAAGAGGAAACACCACAAAGATAAAAGGTTAAAGAAATCTTGGTGAGTTCCTTGATGGCTAAGCCATGAAGTAAACCAAAAGGAAGATGTAGGCATAACCTACATAGATTTTAGCATGGCATTTGACACAACAATCTGCAAAATATTAACTAACAAATTAGACAGGGATAGATGATACAGGCTAAAACTTTTAAAATTATACAGATAGTTGAAGTAGAACCTGCTGAGATTAAACAATGGTTACTGGTACAATATAACAGGGTTCAGAACAAGAGTCAGTCTTTTTTAATATTTATATATGTGATAATAGTGAAGCTCTAAAAGAAAAATGTTGTTTTTTACTGATGGTGCAAAGATATCTGATACACAGGATGGAACAGGACGGAAGAACATGGCCTTTGCAAGGTTAGAGAAATGGTTTAATACAGTACAGCTTAAATTTAGTGCAAAGTAAGCAAAACAATACTTCTGGGAAATGATAACCCCTGAAAAGAGTGCACAATGGGAAGTTAGTAGCAACAACAACAGAAACAGAAAAGAAACTTAGAGTGTTCACATCACATGCAAGCACTGTGACAAAGGAAGAAAAGAAAACAGGTTACTGATATCTGCAGTAAGTGACACAAGTCAAATACAAATCAATAACTATATAGATCACTGGTAAGACCATATTTAGAGTACTATGCAGAGTTCTGTATGCATTATTTTCCACAAAGACATAGCACAGAGGTAGGGCAGTGGATGAAAATAAATAATACATGGCATTCACTAGAAGTCATGTAAAGAAAGACTACAACAGCTTTATTAGTACAGTTTTGAAGAAAGGCAGAAAGAGGATATAGCAGAAACATTTAAGTACCTGAAGAAACACTACAGCAGACTAGTGTTCATTCTCTGTTTCAATAATATATATAAGAAAAAGACATTGAAAGCTCAAGATATATACAATTAAGCATTTTAATGGAAAGATGGTGAATGACAACCCTTATGAAGGGGGGGGATTAGCATAATAGTTAAGGTGTTTACCTCACAGACAAAATGTACAGGGTTTGATTCTTACTAACAGAAATTGCATAGGTCTAAAATGGTCCACAAGGGCAGCTAATCTAGTACCAACCTATGAGGTGATATAATTAAAACAGACACAAATCACAAAAGCATGAAACTGATGTAAGGTAATTCTTATAGTGTGGAGACTCATTTGGGGAGTTGAAGTGAAGCATATAGTCCAGTCCCAGGTTTGGAGCCTGTTCCCAGTGTACTCTTGGGGGAAATTGTGTATTTCTCTCCCTGCTTTTAGTGACACTCTCTTACTGGAGATAGTGATGAGGACTGAGGTTCCTTAGTTCCTGCCCTGGGGTGAAGAGGGTCCATCACATATTGGTGGCAGCAGTATGAGATTTTAATTGAGCTTTAGTAGCCTCTGTGTAGTTGTCACTGAGGTGTGCACTCTCGACAGCCACAAGATAAACATACAGAGTTTCATTGTCACAACAGTTTTATTCATTTTTAATCAATTTAGTCAGGGACAGCAGACAAAGATGTCAGCAGTGGATTATAGCAAGATTACGAGGAACCACTTGGCCAAGGTATGTGAAGCCAAAGGACTGGTGCATGCCAATCTGCCTAAGGAAGCAATGATCCCAGCCTTAGTCACAGCTGCAGAGCAGGCTAGCAGCTCAGAGGATATCCAGTTTGACGCTGGGGATATGCAGCCTCCGGAGTTAGGACAGTTCTCCTTTTCCTCAGAGGACTTAAAAATTTGACTGGAGTTAAAGAGACTCGAACTGGAGACTGAAGAGAAGCACCATCAGTATGAACTGTGACATTTGGAGGTTGAGTAGAGAAAGAGGGAGAAGGAGAAGCAGTGTTAGCATGAACTGGAGGTTGAGGAGAGAGAGAAGCACCATCAGTATGAACTGTGGCATTTGGAGATGGAAGCTGAAGGAAATGAGAGGCAGAGACAACACAAAAAGGAGCTTCTAACCCTTCAATAGGGTCATGGAGGTAATGGGGAAGGGAATGACCAAACCCCAGTAGCCATAAAGGTCAGTAAACCTTTTCCTCAGGACAGGGAGGTAGATGACTTTGATAGTTTTATTTACATATTTGAGAGGGTATATTAACAGTATAATGCTGACCGAGGGCTCTGAGTACAGCTCCTTACCCCTTTACTCCATGTTAGAGCTGTTAATGCAACTGCTAAACTATCTAATATTGATTGTTTGAACTATGATACTGTAAAACAATGTTTACTCAATTGTTTTAAATTAACCCCTGAAATGAATAGAAAAATGTTTTGTGAACATAGACACAAGGCAGATAAAAGTGTTTGTGATTACATTGCTGATTTAAGTACTTACTTTCAAAGGTGGGTGAGTGGGTGTCAGGTGTCCACTTTTGAGGGACTGGCAGACCTTTTGGTGAGGGAACAAGCTCTCAGCACTTTGCCGGAGGACATGAGGATCTGGTTGGCAGACCAAGAGTGTAATTCTGCAAACGAGTTGGGGAGAAAAGGGGATCTCTACTAAGCAAACAGGGCACCACTGCATAAGAAAGGGATACCCAGTGCTGCTCATGGACATAAGGAAACCCATAGGGGGCAGCCTAAACCACTCCAACAGAGTTCACCAGTAACATGGGAAGCCACTAGTTCAAGCACACAGTCAGGATCAAGGATTAACTGTTTCAAATGTAATCAGAGAGGCCATGTAGTATACAAATGTCCATTGAAGCAAGGTGAGAAACAAAAGGTGAGGGAGCCAAGAAGTGGGAATGATAGAATGCCAGTGGTAAGTTGCCTGGAAACAACAGAGGTGCCAAACTATCACTAAAATTTATATCCTATCTTAGTGGATGGAAGACAGGCCACTGCTAAGAGAGACACAGCTTCTGATATAACCATTGTGAGGCCTGCAGTGGTTAAGGAGGGACAGTACTTGCTTGGGAAGTCCACATCAGTTAGAGCTTTGGGTGGGACCCCATTCCAAATATCTTTGGCCAGGGTTCAACTGGACTGGGGGGTGGAAAAGGGAACAAGCAAGTAGGTGTGCTTGATGATATCCCAGCAGATGTTTTAGTAGGGAATGATTTTGATAATGTAGTACGTTGTGTGCATGCAGTTACACTCAGTCAAGCTTGGAGAGAGGCATGTAGGTCAAGCTTGGAGACAGGCATGTAGGTCTGATAGCCTGGGGGAGACACAGACAGATCCTATGCCTGAAGCTGGGGTTGGTGATGTGGTATTCCTGTGGACATGGTGGCTGCAAGGACAGAGGTGAGTGGTAGTATCCAGGCTGACAGTGAGGCACCATTGTCAGAAGATACTAGGCTTCCTGTGGAAGGGAAGCTGGGAGAGGATACAAAGATAGAGTTTAGACATGCTCAGCTTTCAGATCCTACTTTACGAGGCTTGAAAGAGGTAGCTAAGGAGGCACCTGATGGTCAAGGAAGGAGGGAGTCTGTATACTGGAACAAAGGGTTACTGTACAGAGAGTGGATCCCTGAGCGAGGGCTAGAGGGTGAGGTAATATAGCAGTTGGTAGTGCCCAGAGCCTACTGTCTGGCACTTCTAGCCATAGTCCATGACATTCCTTTTGTTGATAAGGGAGGGCTAGAGGGTGAGGTAATACAACAGTTCATACAGCTCAGACCCTATTGTCTGGCATCTCTAACCATAGTCCATCACATTCCTTTTGCAGGTCATATGGGCAGAAAGCATGCTAAGAGACATAATATGCAGAATTTTATTGGCCTGGGATGGCAAAGAATGTAATAGAGTACTTCAGGACCTGTGAGCAGTGCCAAAAGGTAGGCAGGAGGCAGAGACATAAGTTGTACCATATTAACACAATGAAATCTTATCACAATAGGAAGGCCCTGGTGCTGAGTATTCACAGTGAATGGCAGGAGGAGTCTGAGGGGTATCTGGTGATTGATCTTCTCAGTGAGGCTTGGACTGACACTTTTGTGGGAGACGTAGCAATATCTCAGTGGCTATCCCCTATTCAGGTTAAGGAAATGCAAACAGTGTTACAGGAGTTTGGGGGTATGTTCACTGGGAAGCCTGGGTGTGGCACCATGTGGATAAAGGACCCCAAAAGTCTATTATGCAAGCTCCTTATAGGGTGTCTGAGTGAGTCAAATAGACTTTGAAAGAGGAGACAGAGGAGATTTGGAGCTGGGGGTAATCCAGCAGTCCAGTAGTCCATGGGCTTCCCCAGTAGTGTTGGTACTGAAGAAAGATGGTAGTGTAAGATTCTATGTAGACTACAGAAAGTTAAGCAGTTATACAGAGTCAGATGCATACCCCACGCCTAGAACAGATGAAGGTTTAGAATAGTTGGGTGGGGCTAAGTATCTGCCCACTGTTGATCTGACAAAGGGATACTGGTAGGTACCCTTGACTCTCATTGCTAAAGAGAAGTCAGCTTTTGTAACACCCTTTGGATTATATGAGTTTATAAGGATACTCTTTGGGATGAAGAATGCCCCAGCAACCTTCCAGAGATTAGTAGATCATATCTTAATAGGAGCAGGAGAGTATGCTTTCACTTATTTGGATGATATTGCCATTTACACTCATTTCTAGCAAGAGCACCTTCAACATGTCAGGGAAGTCTTAGGTAGATTAAAAAGGGCAGGGTTGACCATCAAGCCTAGCAGGTGGGTATGGCAGAGATCTCCTATCTAGACCATAAAGTAGGAAGTGGTAAAATTAGGCCAGAACCTGCCAAAGTGGAGGCTATTCAGGCGAGACCTGTCCCTGTTACTAAAAAGCAGGTGAGAGCATTCCTAGGGACAGAAGGGTACTATAGAAAATTTGTGCCCAACTATAGTTCAATAGCTGCACCCCTTACTGACATAACAAGGAAAAACAAGCCTGATAAGCTAGTGTGGACCACATATTTTGAGCAAGCATTCCAAAAACGTAAAGAAACTTTGGAAGAACACCCCGTGTTAGCCAGTCCAGATTACAGCAAGGAATTTGTTGTCCAGGTGGATGATACAAATCATGGGGTGGGGCTGTAGTCAGCCAAGTTTCCTCAGAGGGAGAAGAGCATCCCATGGTATATCTCAGCTATAGACTGCAACCCAGGGTGGAATGTTATGAGCTGTGGAGAAAGAATGCCTAGCCACAGTAGGGACATCGCAAAATCTTCAGCCTTACCTATATGGAAAAAAATTATTGTAGTTACATAACTATTAAACATGACTAAATAGAGTCAGTAAGCAAAATGCCAAGTTACTGAGGTAGAGCATAGGGTTACAAGCATATTATATGACAGTGCAACACCGTAGTTGGATCAATAATGCTAATACAGATGGACTGCCAAGAAGGGGTATGGGCTGATGCATTTTCAGTCAGCCCCATTTTTCTCAAGTGACGATTTTCCAGGGTCATGTGAAAAATCTAGCTTGAGTCTTCAAAGGGGGAGAAATGTAAAGATATTATATATTGTTATCTGTGCTAGCATGACTGGCTGAGGTTTTGTAAATAAGTGTAATTTACCCTGTGTTACATATGCCAGCATGACTAGCTGCAATTTTGTAAAAAAAAAATGTCTTTTGATTATCACTCTGATTTATGCAAAAGGTTTGAATCAAACAGTGTTCTTCTGGCTAACTAATGTACATGATCTTTGTAAAGAGAATTCTGAATGCATGTTACCAGAGTCAGTTGACCTAGATGTGACGTCATTGTATGCCAGAGCTGACAGACTAAAATCTTCACTATAACTGTTCGTTTACTTTTCAAAGTCAAAGTTAGAGAATATAATTCTCATAGCAGCTTCCTGTTACTTAAAGAAAAATCTGATATAAAAGCAAGTTCTGATTCAATTTATGTTCAGTGGTTGTTGTTTTCCAGATCAGTTGTGTTGTAGTTGTTTTCCAGAGTAGGAGTTGCTCCAGTTGCTGAGGACAGACAACAGCATAACTTTTCATCTTGCCATGTAAGAGTATAATCTTGCCTTGCTGAGTTATTTAAATTAGATAGGGACAGTTAATCTTCAGCTAGTCAGGGAACTATAGTTAGTTAGAATTTTTCAAAAGTAAGTGTGAAATCTATCTTACAGTGTTATTTTCATATTTCCTGTGTGTGTGAAACTCTGTGATTTATTTGAATCATTTATCCAGTATTTGCATGTTTTAAATCATGTTATTTATTATTAAATATTTTACTACATTTTATCATGACTGGGTTATTTAGAAAGTACTTTTAATAACTTGTGAGTGTTTATGCTTATTGTGATAACAACAGGGCCACTCCGAAAAGCTTTACTGCTTGTGTTACATGCTGTCATTTGTATCAGTATTTATTTTACTCAATATAATTGAACTCCAAATATTACTTTAACATAGGGGGTTCTGTCTTGTGGTATTTGACTGATGACAGCCATTACCTTGTACTTTGGGCAAAGAAACACAGGAGATTAATTTGTGCCAGTCTTTTCCCAAGAGTGTGTGTATGTGTGAATTTCAGACATTTAACAGTGTGTGTGTCAGATACCTAAAACTGGGACACAGTGCTCTGCAGTGGTAAGTATGAAGACTCATGTGGGAACCTGGAGTGAAGCATATAGTCCAGTCCCAGGATTGGAGCCTGTTCCTAGTGTACTCTTAGGGGAGATTGTGTATTTCTATCCCTGCTTTTAGTGACACTCCCTTACCAGAGACAGTGGTGAGGACTGAGACTCCTTAGTTACTGCCCTGCGGTAAAGTGGGCTCATCACACTAACCTATGAGGTGATATCATTAAAACAGACAAAAATCAGAAAAAACACAAGACTGACATAAGGTAATTCTTATAGCGGCGGACAGAGAAATTAAATGTTATGCAGAATATGTTGGTTATCCAGAAAGCAGAAAAGTGGGAACACTGGTGGAACAAGTGCCTTTTATCTGCTATCAGAATATATATTTCTTTGTCTACTGTCCACTCTTGTGCATTGAACAAGCCACTGGGCCATGCTGCGGGACAATGAATCTAGTCCAATAACTTAATGAGCACACTTACACTGTCACTGCCACCTTAGAACAAAAAAAGATCAGACGAGTTAACTGTCACTGGCCACCCATACTGTACGTGATGGAATACTAAGTTTATCTCATAGATCATTGGACACTATTCTCACAATATGCTAGCTATGCTTATAAGGAACAGAACTCACAGGTTAGAAGTCACAGCCTGCCCTCACCACTCTATTCCCCTAGACTGTGCCATAAGGATAATAAGTCAGGATCACAAATCACTGCTTACAAACGGCACTGTGTGAGCCACTCTTGTTGCAGCTATAACAAATGCACCTCAAATATCAAGGCCAATGGCAAGCCTTTTGCAATGTTCTAACCATCCAGTCTATACTGTGCAACTGTTAAGTAAACGTAATAAGTCTGTGAATTGCTAAGTTTTAATTTTGCTAAATACTATAGAGAAGGAGATTCATTAAGACATTTCATGTACTTAAACTTAACAAATGCCCAAAGGTGAGGTTGGGGCAGAGCCTCCTACCTAGGTAAATGGACATTTAATTCATGAATTCTAAAAGAACCAAGTAGCACAGTGGTGTAGCAGTTAAAGTTATTGCTTCACAGCAAGAGGTTCTCTGGTTCGATTCTCCACTGGGGTGCCTTCTGTGCAGAGTCTGCATGTTCTCCCTGCATTCATGTGGGTTTCCTCCAGATGCTCCAGTTTCCTCCCACATTCCAAAGACCTATGTCTGTAGCATTTCTACAAGGGCCTCCACTGAAAATGAGCTATGTCCTAGTCAGACTTTCCTGGTAAATAAATGTTAAATAAATAAACTCGCACAAAATTTGAACTGAATGTTAGTTCTACTTGTGGAACATTGTTCCTTCCTGGATTTATTGTTAATTTAAGAAGTAGCTGGGTCAGCTCAGCCTGACCTCCTGCAGAGCCTTAAAGCAAATACGGAACACAAAACAGCAAACTTAAGTGATACAAAATCACTAGTTGGCTTGTCAGAGAAATGCAAATGGTCATCCTGCCAAAAAGAACTGACAAACATACTTGTAGTTGAAAACTGACTGTTGAGCCACGGGTCTTCAGAATTAGAACTGACTGGTGCAGTCAGATTTCAGCCTAGAGGATGACTGATCCTTCACTGTATTGCTAGGATGAAAGGTAGCAAACTGTCATTCACCAGCCATCAGCAAGATGTCAAGGAAAAACATCTGTACAAGTTAGTTATGGTAACCTTCAAGGTAAATGCACTACAAGAAGCCTAGCAGTATAAGAACAGAAAGAATCTTGGAGACAAAAATGGACATGCTGACGCAAATTTTATTACATATTATGAATCATGCCATATTCATTAAATAAAAAATAAATTAGAAGGTGAGATACATTATCCAAGAGGCAGGTGCTGGCACTGCAGCTCAGCCATATTCAGGACAGCACCACATCAAAAGGGCCAATAAGATAATATAAATCTATATCTCCATCTGTTTGTTTATCTATCTATCTATCTATCTATTTAGCTGTCTATCTACATTTATATGGGTACCATGGGTTTTGTCGTGGCATTTATTTTTCTGGTGCCACTACTTTTGCTAATTTTCATCTGTGGTTATAGTGGTCAAATGATATTGCAGTCAAACTGCAACAGTTCGACTGCAATATACTTTTATGAGTTATCCACTTTTTCTGCAGTTGTGGGACCATGGAGTTAGTATATCATTTCCAGGCATGTGATGTCTGTAGGGAAGAACCCCCTATGTTAAAGTAATGTTTGGAGTTCTTTTAGGTGATCGGAAATGTAACATGTTTGTTTGCATTTGCAATGATGTAAGTATGATGATTTTTTCTGAGATCATAGTGATTGCCAATTAACTGGTTTGATATATTTACTGTCGATCAAAGTTGGCAATCTAAAGACATATGATTTCACAATGGTCCCCATTGCCTGAAGAGAGGGAGTGGACGATGTAATATTTTCCTGCGGCATCATATAGTTGGAGTAATATATGTCATGAGCAAATGAAAGTGCACTTAGGTCTTTTGCTTCTCGCAACAAAATGAGAGACTTGGCTGAAATAAAGTTAATATTCTGTATGAACAGAACTTGGTAACCTGAAATCTGATGAGTGTAGTTACCATGAGAAGGTTTACATCTTGTTTTCTATATCACAGTTGCTCAAAACTGCATTCACATGTGTGGGAACAGAGCATGCTGCAGTGTTTTTTGTGTATATGTGTATATATGGTTCCCTATCAGAAGCCTGAAACACTATAAGCCTGAAAATCAAAATCCTGAAACCAAAAGCCTGAAAATTCAAAATCCCGAAAACCCAAAATCCTGAAACTCAAAATCCTGAAAACACAAAATGGACATGCTGACGTCATTGTGGCTTTGCTGTTGTTAGCCCTGTGGTGTTAGGTCATGCGTTGGGTTCAGGTAAGTGTGCGGTTGGTTTTATGTTAGGGTTAGGGGCGGTTTAAGTGAGTTAGGGTTAGGGCGCAGGTTAGGCATGTATGCAATAGTGACAAATATTGGGGTTAGGGGCGGTTTAAGTGAGTTAGGGTTAGGGCGTGGGTCAGGTGAGTGTGCGATAGTGACGGACCTTAGGGTTAGGGTTAGGGTCAGGGTCAGTCGGTAGATATTAGTGTCTTTATAGTGACATATTAGCATTATTTGTGTTTTCAGGATTTTGAGTTTCAGGATTTTGGGTTTTCGGGATTTTGAATTTTCAGGCTTTTGGTTTCAGGATTTTGATTTTCAGGCTTATAGTGTTTCAGGCTTCTGATAGGGAACTATATATATATATATATATATATATATATATATAAAAGTTTTCCCACTTTTGTGTGACTTTGGTGATAGTATATATAAGCAAGTGGGGTGTGGGGGTGCAAAGGTGACTTAGTACTGTACAAACTGCTTTTTTTCTGATTGTATTCTACTTTCAAGTTTTATTTCATTCACATGATTTAAAAATATTGATGAACTGTACTTCAAATACAATTGTTTTTTATGTATCCATCTGAATGATGATTCCGGTTTCTCTGTTTAGAAATTACATGAATATTTTTACAGGCTAATCTTCCAGAAACAATATGGAGTAACGCACCAGTGATAAACTGTGCAAAAGAATGGGCCAGTACATAGAAGACCATTTACAAAAAGCCACTAGGAAAGCAGCAGCCAAAGGAGCATCCCAAGTAAGATCACATGACTGTGGTAACTCAAAGACTCTGACCCAGACCAGAAAACTTCGACTGGAAATTGCTTCACAATCCCAGTGGCAAAAAGTTGATCAGTTTTAGAATTTAGTGAAAATTGGTAAGGGGAAAGTGATCAAGCTACAGTATTTGAACGCTTGAAAGATGAGCAAACAAAGGAAGAAGCTGACATTCAGCTTATTGTATGTCTCAGCACACAGCAAAAGGCATATGAGGAGAATAATAGAATCAATTACTGCAGCCACGCTGAAGACCTTGGGAGCTATTATGCTTTTTTCACAGCTGAGCCATGTCCATAACACTGGAAGAAGTTGTTAGCCCAAGTAACTATTGCAGCCACACTGATTCTAATCTGTTAATGACTGCACCTGCATTTTAAAAACCAACATGAAACTGGTTGATGTCGTCATCTTCTTTTGGCTGTTCCCGTTAGGGGTTGCCACAGTGGATCATCTGTTTCCATTTCTTCCTGTCCTCTGCATCTTGCTCTGTCACACCAACCACCTGCATGTCCTCTCTTACCACATCCATAAACCTTATCTTAGGCCTTCCTCTTTTTCTGTTACCTGGTAGCTTCATCCTTAGCATATTTTTCCCAATATACTCAGCATCCCTCCTCAGCACATGTGCAGACCAACGTAATCTTGCCTCTCTGGCTTTGTCTCCAAACCTTCCAACCTGGGCTGACCCTCTAATATACTTATTCCTAGTCCTGTGCAAATGAAACTGGTTGATGTATAGTAGTGATGAGATTAGGAAGTCAAAGAACAAGACTGAATCTGAAAATCAATGAAGCAGCAAGGAATCCGCATGAAATTTAGTCTTTCTCAAGATTCTCCTTTGATGTTATCTTGGAATTAAGCACGATGTAATGGATTATGTCGAGTCAAGTTGCATATCCAAGAAACAAAGCCTGCCTGGCACAACTCCTACCTTTACCTTGGTGATGACTTGGACAAGTCATTTGAAGTGTGACCAGAGTGACAAAGTCAAGAGTAGCCATCATGGCTAAGAAGCATTCAAACTGCGAAACTGAATGCAAAAAAAGACTAGGACGGAAGAAGGGAAATGGGATATATGAATGAACAGTGGTACAGTTCCTGGACCCATCTAAACCCACCGAAATCAAACCTGATTTCTCTTTGACACTTTACTATTTGTTATCTGACTTTAACACATTAAATGTGACAATTAACAATGAGGTCCCTCCCGTATTATTTTGAAGTCAGAGTTAGTGTAAATGTCAAACAGTAGCAATATTTAAGGTTTTATTATGTGACTGTAGAACATAAGAAATCACTGAGCTTAGTAGATCATAAAATAAGTCTAAACGTCAGTGTTATTGAATACTCCTGTATTTCACCTTTCAGCAGAAATGAGTACTGGTTAGAATCCATTGCATCACTCAAATATTTGTTGGACTAATAGCTCAAAATCATCCCTGCTGTCATCCACACTCCTGCTTACTTCCATGTTAAATCCCCAGACTAGAAGCTTATACCACCATTCTGGAGGACTAAATCTGTATTACTCAAAAAATTCTGATTCATAAGCATACAACAGAACAACTATGTAGAAAATTGCAGGCAAGAATTTTCCTCCCTCTGTGTCCCCCACTACAGTGTGGGAGCATCCAAGCTTGAATTAGAACTCAGCAGAGCTTCCCCTGCCATGTACCACAGGACAAGAAGAGAACCTGAAGATCACAAAAAGCACATGAAGGCAAACTCAAAATGCTGATATAAATCCATAACTGGAAAGTCAGTGAGTACATGCTAAATTCTTTCTGCTGTCTAGAAGCATCCCTCTATCTTCGTAAAACTGCAAAATATGCTTGGGCCAGGGAAAAAATCAGTGTGGAAGATGAAAGATTTCAGGAAGGAAGACATGCAAGGTTCTTTTAGGACCCCTACAGAGGAGAACTGCCCCACAGAAACTGTCAATTATGCCTTCAAAGACATTATACAGCTCTGTACAAATCCATGAAAGCTGACCTGAATGGCTATGTTCACATGGTTATTTAATGACTAAATACATGCCCAGTGCTGAGCACTTCAACAATGTCCTGAATAGGCCTTCCTCTATCAATGCCGAAGTCATTGACTGCATGCTGCAAGTAGCCATTAACACATCCCTGGCAGAACCTCCAAAGGAATCAGAGGTTAAGGAAGCAATTAAGCTTCTCTCCAATAGTAAACACCAGGCTCTGACTCAATTTTAGCTGAAATCTACAAGACAGGGGGACCAGTCTTGTTATAGAAGCTCATCGAGCTCTTCCAGACCATGTGGGAACAGGAAGTTATCCCTCTGGAGCTAAAGAATGCCTCCATCACCCATCTCTACAAGAGAAAGGGAAACAGGCAGTCTTGTGACAACCACAGAGGAATATGTCTCCTGGTCATTGCCAGCAAAATCCTTGCCAGAGTCCTCCTCAACCACCTCATTAAACACATGGAAGATGGACACCTGCCAGAGAGTCAATGCAGCTTTAGAGAGGGCCGAGGGACACTGGACATGACATTTGCATCACGTCAAGTTCAGGAGAAATGCCAGGAACAAAACAGGAACCTTTAAACAATATTTGTGGACCTGACCAAAGCCTTTGACACAGTCAGTCATGAGGGGCTATGCCGGACCATAGAGAAGTTTGGCTGCCCAGGCAAATTCATCAGTATGGTGCGCCAGTTCCATGATGGCATGCTTGCTTGAGTACTGGACGATGAAGACTGCTCTGATGCCTTCCCAGTCACCAATGGAGTCAAGCAAGGCTGTGTATTGGGACCCATGCTGTTCAGCATGATATTCTTAGCCATGCTGGCAGATGGCTTCTGCAATGATGAAGAAACCAACATCAAGATCAGATACAGGACTGGTGGGCGTGGCCAAGGATGAACACAGGATAGTAGCAGATTTCTTCAGCTCCACCAATTTCATTACACTGACAGGAATTAATTACTTAAAAAATTAATTTTTGAAGTAATTTTCTTTCTAAATATGTTTGTTTTATATAGTTCTTGAACTATATCTAAAAAGAAAGGAAATTTTAACAATATTCCTGTCAGAAATCACTTTGGAAATTTTCCTGTCAGTTTATCAGTCTGAAATGAGTTCCAGTAAGACAAATTCTCAAGACTCCAGCATCAAGAAAGAACTTCAGTCTCTGATAACTATAATCCAGCAACTTACTGCTAAGATGGATAAAATGGATACTAAAATAGATACCTTCATAGAAAAACTACAAAACAAATAGACTTGTTACATATAGACCTGCAACAACAGAAGATCCAGATGACAGGCATAGAAGAAGCTGTGAATGACATGGAAAATAGAATCCAAGAAGAGGAAATCAACATTGAGTTTCTGCTGAAACAAAATACACATTTACAAACAAAGCTGGATGACCTGGAAAATAGATCTAGGCGCAATAACATTAGGATTTTGGACTGCCAGAAAATATTGAAGGTAACAATATTACTTCTTTTTAACAACATGGCTCCCTAAAACTTTAGACTTACCAGAAGCATTCTCTTTTGGTATCGAAAGAGCACATAGATCTATAGCTAATACTAACTCTAACAAAAACTATCCTAGATCAGTTATAGTTAGATTTCTATCATCTTTTGATAAAGAGATGGTTCTTAAATCTGCTTGAGCTAAAGCTCCTGTTAAGATTAATGAGACAACTGTGCGTTTTGACAATGACTATTCTTCCTTGGTAATAGCTAAAAGAAAAGTTTTTCTGCCACTAATAAGGGAGCTTAAAAAGCACAGTTTAAAACATACCTTCTGTTTCCTGCCAAGCTAAAAATCTTCCTTCCTGATGGTCCTAAAATTTTTGATGACTTAGACTCTGCTTTATTGTTTATCAAAAAAAATAAGATTTTGGATAAAATAGAGGAAATGGAATGGGCTAGTCCTTCATTAAAGAGACTAGCAACTGAAACTTCGTGGAAGACTTCAGAGAAGAAGAAGAGACTAAAAAACAAATGATTTTTTTATGTTTTTTTTTTTCTTTTTTTTCTCTCATCATTTTACTTCATTATTAATCTTTTTAAATATAGTTCCTGCATTTCCAGAAAGCCACAAATATTCTGAAAAAGATTTAATCAAAGTTATTCTCTGTGTGCAAAGAAATGTTTTGTTTCATAACCAGTCAAAATATCTGAGGAACTAATAACAAGCTATTATTCAATTTGTTTCTCTTTCTGAAAAAGAGAAGTAAGGTCAGTAATTTGATACATTTTTTTCTCGTTTTTCTCCTTTTCTTCTTTTCTTTGTTTAAACAATGACATTCTATTTAGATTATGTAGTGGGTAAAGGGTGGGGAGGGCAGGAGAGAAGAGTAATGAAAATATGATAAATGGAATAATAACATATTTATTCCTTGTAAAAGTTTATATGTTCTTCAAATGCTATTCCTAATTATACTTTCTTGATTATACTGCTTATGCTTGTTTGTAAATAATCTGTCATGCTTTAACTAATAATAATTAGAACTAAATAATAGTAAATAATATGTTTTAATTTTAACTCTATTAATATAAACAGTAAGTAATATTCCATTGTATATACTTCTTATAGCTTTCTCTTACATTTTTTTATTTCTGCTTTACACTCTTTTATTTTCTACTCTCTTTTCTTTTCTTTATTCTTTCTCTTTTTTTCATATTAATATATAGAAATGCTTTTGATCATATAGACACAGTAAATAATAAGATTTGCATAAAAATTGAGTTGGGACAAAAATATTGAGTTTTATTACTTATTAATAACTTTGGGCTTAATTTCACTTACATAGAGGCTGTAATAACCTGTAAAATACATTGCGAAGGTTTTGTCATGTTTTGATGCATTTACACTGCTAAATGAATGTTTGTCACTAGTTTTAACAAGCTTCCCGCCAAAATGTTAAGGGAGACAATCTGGGATGTGTGCTACCTCATGAACAGTGTCCTCGAGTTGTTTTAAAAGCTTCAACTCTCAGAATTCTCACAGAGAAGCTGAAAGCAGTCAATTTGACCTTTGACCCAGATATCACACTGACACATCGCAGATTCAGGAAGAACACTCTACCAGGAAGTAGAACTGATGCAAATGCGACTATGTGAAGGAAAATGAACTCTTTAACATTTAAATGTGAGTTATTTTATATAATTACTTAAATATCTATGTTATAATTCATAAAATATATCAGTTATAATGATTTTAAATGATGCAGTTTCTTGTAGTAAGTAAATGTCTTATTTTAGAAGGCATAGAAAATGAAACATTTATTCAAGTGTTTTTGAAAATCTACTTGACTGCAGCATACTAATCTGTGTTAAAACTTATGTTCCAAACATATACATTACTATAACTCATTTAATTCATCTGATTGACAAGCATAAATAACTTTATAACTCTATTCTGGAAGAAATTGTCATGTGATATATTTTAAAGCAGTAGTATAGACATACAAAATACAGATGGCTTTTTTACAATAATGCAAGTGTTTTTGAGAATTTGCATAACTATGCAGTATGATTTATAACAATTTCTATAAATATAATATTTTATTCTATTGACAATAATGAGTATGAGTAAAATGCTTATATACAAGCAATTCAAGGTTTTTTTTTGGAAGCTGTTGACTGCATTTACATGACAGAAAATAGATGCATCTTAATATATGTAATGTCTGAACCATATTAGCCAAAGTTTTTGATTTAAATGAATGTTAGAACTTATTTTTACATACTTTGAATAAATTAATATGTAAATATGCCTTCCTTTTTTTTTTTTTTTTTTTTTCTTTCTCTCTCTTTCTTTCACTCTCTCTCCCTCTTTCATGTCTTTTATTTCTCTCTCTCCTCTTGGTTCCTAATATCAAGATTATTTGAATGCTATTTGAATACAAGTGTATTATATTACATAGATGTATATAGTATTATGAATAGTTTAAAAAAAAAAAAAGTTTATTTTAGTTTATATGATGCTGTTTTATCAAATGTGTAGTCTTGTCTTGCTAGATAATTGAATTGAAAGCTGTTAATTTAAGTTAAATATAACCAGTATTAAATTGATAAGGTGGTAGCTGAGGTACTGCTGCTTAGGGTAGGGGGTTAACTTGAGTGGTAAATACTACTCTAAGTTGGAGTTTTTAACTCCAGGCTGGATGCAAGTTTTAATACTTACATTATTTTCACTTGTTTATTGTTATATGTATATAGTTTTGACATCCAAAATATATTTTGTACACTCATTGTCACTACAAACAAAATTGAATCCTATACAAAATCCCATAAGAGATTTAATAAATACAGCTATATTTAAAGGTACACCTAAAGGAGGAGATATAACATTACTTATGTTGTTATTTGTTATTTTGATCATAAGATTCTTAAGTTTTAAAAATGCCAAATGACATCTTTAAAAGGAATTTCTTTAAATATTAATGGATTGAATAATCCATGTAAAAGGGCAAGCCTAATAAGATACATTAATTTACATAAGGCCAACTTAGTCTTCCTGCAAGAAACCCATCTCTTGAAAAAAGATATTCCCCGGGATTCATGAAGCTCGGCGCAAGGCCGGTGTAAGGCTTGCGCCGGCAGTGCAGTATATAATCGGCGTAGCAGCACCACATGCATAGTAATGAGTGCGCGCCGCAACCACAGACACGTGCAGAGGGCACGTGCACGAGCCCAAGTAGGATGCGCCCGTAGGCGTGGCCAAGCTGGCAGGTGATGAGCAACCTAAAGTGCTGACTGTCACAGGCCGCCTGCAATAGTAACCGCACCAGCCAGGGTCCGTGGATAATGAAACGTACGCAGAGTATGCAACATAGTACCCATTCACACAAAACGGGGAACCAAACATTAACCCACGAACTCCAAATTGTACCCATGCAAGGAACAAAGGATACGCGTAATACCGTGTCCGTCACGCAATGCACTGTCAGTGGGCATACCCAGTGAAGATGTACCGCAGCATGTCAGCGCGCCGCACCTACACACAAGTAGCTCCATGGGCATGGTCACCAGCAGTAGTGAGAGTACACAGCTGGGCAGCCGTGTCGATATAACAACCAGAAGGAAACCAGATACCCTAAACACAGACAAACATGTGCATAGCAACATGTACCACACCCAGCAACGTGCCCGTCGCATACACATAGGACGGCGCATGCCGAAGCGTAATATCCAGAAGCAGAACCCATGCATGCAAATGTAATACACAACAGCCCCGTCATAGCACGTAACCCGCACCCATGTACGACAGTGCACCCAACCCAGCTAGCAGCCTTGCGCAGCTGCACACCTACACACAATGGGTATACCTCAAATGTAGTATGAAGTATTGTCCTAGGCAGTGTCACGTGGGCAAATATGTACCCCACATGTCAACATCCCACCTCAGGTACTGATATCCAAATGGCTACATGTGAATGTGTCGGCAGAATGTGTACATCCCGCATGTGGTATGGACCTGTCGAAACCCCATAGGCATTCACACGCCACGGTGTCCATAACTGTACACATCTGGACAAGGCAGTATGTTCACCCACCATACTGATGATTAGCTATGCAGACATGTCAAACACAACACATATGGTGGAACATCTGCCCACCAAGCAGAACGCCCCAACAGGGTGCCACATGCACAGAAGGTGAAGGTGGGACATCACACGTTGAGAATAGCATTGCCGGATGGCCAAACACCTACGGCCAATGCAAAGGATGGAATAACATGTATATGCCTGGATGAATGGGTATGTCATAGCATGGGAATAGGCTAAGCTATCCAACATAATAGCCATGTGTACCAGATACAAACTGCCAGTAACACGCAGTAGTAATGCAGGAAGGCATACACGACTGTGGGAATATCACAGGACATATGGCACGTGTCAAGTGTTGACGCATGACACAAATGTCCAGGATGGGGCTCCCTGCAAAGAGGAACATGTGCCAACCCCACCCCCCCACAGATGTACCGGCAGTGGAAACACAACCCAAACACACACCAACACCACCGTCCATCCCATGATAGCAACGGAGGCTGGTCAAAGACCACCATGATGTGTGCACAAACAGGGACACGTGTAACCGTTGCCCTGACAACCCCCCACAGGCCAACGAATAATAATATGGACATATGCATGTAATGCTGTGAAGGATGTGTGGTAGTCCTCAGTATCACAGAGGTAGGTACACAGATACAATGTAATCAACTGTGACGTATGTGCACTGTACACAGCATACCTGCAGGTAATACATAGCTCAATCATGTGCCACAGAAATATACACATACGAATGAGGACAGGGGATAGACAAGTGTGAATGGGACAAACTATGAACATAGGTTCATAGGTCCATAGGTACATAGTAGGCTATCCGCCCAAGGGCAGCTACAACCCTAGCCCATAGTTATGTTGCCTTTGCCACCCCTCCAGTTCGAAGAAAACAATGCCTATTATATTGCTGTACCTCTGTCAAGCAGTGACATTGAAGTAATCCCTGGGGTATATCTGCAATCTCCCATCCATTGGTCAAGATCCCCCTCGAACAAGGCCAGCGAGGTGCTCTGCCTCACATGTACTGGGATGTTGTTCCACAGCATAGTGAGTGTCTGGGCGATGAATCTGTCCCTCCAGCACAGTCTATTAATGACCGTGTCAAGGTTCACGTCACCTGCCCCTGTGGTTCTGAGGGATGTAGATTCATTAGGTGAAGCATAGTCATCAAATATGGGTTGACATGGCCTTGTATGTCAGGCACAGGTCACCACTGAGCAAGTGGTATGTGACTGAATGGAGCGGGAGTCCTTTCAGTTGGGCAGCATAACACATATTCCTGAGACCCTGCATCCGTTTGATGATGAACTTATGGGGCCTTCCCAGCTGCTGCAGGTGTCGGGTCAGATACCATCAGAACGGGGCATTGTACTCAGTCATAGGTCTGATGATTGATGAGTACAAGGAGACGATGACCTCCCCAGATCTAGATGTGAATCCCTGCATGATCAGGTGGACAATGTAGAAGGTCTACCTAACTACGTTAGCAATGTGTGTGTCGAACGAACGGTTACTGACAACCTGAGTCCCCAGATCCCTGGTAACTCCCTCTGTGCTCAGTGGATTGCCACCTATATGGCAGCTAGGGGTAACCTTGTTCTTCCCGAAGGGTATGACTATGCATTTCCCGGCATTTAGCTGTAGGCCATGTCCCTGGCACCAGATATCCATATCTGTGAGGCCCTTCTGAAGGATATCTGTGTCAGATGTGCGTCCCACTATGGCACCCAGTTCGCAGTCATCTGCAAACATTGACAGCCATAACCCCCCTGTGTTTGCTTGTACTTTGGAAATGTAGATGCTGGAAAGAGTGGACCCAGGACTGAGCCCGTGGGACACCGCCTGTGACCGGCTGTGAGTCTGACATGGTGCCAGCAACTATGACCGTGTGGGTTCTGTCACCTAGCCAGTTTGCAACCCATCCTGCGATGTATGGGTTCACATCCAAGCCGATGGGTTTATCAATGATACCTGAGGGGGGTATTGTGTTGAAGGCCTTTGCCAGGTCGAGGTAGGCTGTATGGACTGCCTGACCCTCATCAATGGCCTCGGTGACTGTCCCTAAAAAGTCAACCAAGTTTAAAATGCATGATCTGCCTTTGACCAAGCCAAACTGGGTTTGATGCAAAGTATGCAAGTCCCCTATGTCTTCATCTATGAGTTCCATTAGGATCCTTCTCCATGGCTTTGCAGATAAGGCTTGTCAAGCTAATGGGATGGTAATTACCAGGGTCAGTGTAGGCACCGCCCCTGTGAAGTGGGACTACAGTCGCCTTGCGCCACAACTTGGGTACGTTACCTGAGGTGAGGCTAAGATTAAACAGCTGTCCTAACTGTGGGTCTAATTCCTCATTGAGGTCGTGGAGTACACAGCCGGGACACCATCTGGTCCCATGGATGCTGTGTTTACTGCCTTGGAGAGAGCATTTCCCACCTGTGCGTTACAGATGTTTCGGGGGCCACAATCCTCTGGTACAGATATCTCTCCATTTGGGGGGGGGGGGGGAGATGTTTGCACCAAACCTGTCAGCCAGTATGTTGGCAATGTGTGTAGGTTCAGCAAACTTCACATCATTCTGAACCCAGTCCGAGCATATCTGGGAGTGTCCTCCCAGGTGTCCAACATAGCTAAAGAAGGCCGTATGATTGTCTGTCGAGTCCTTGGGGATATATCTGTCGGATTTGCCCTGGATGATGTCATGAGAGCTTGTAGTTCTTCACATATAATGAGCAAGGGTGTCATACCTTACAAGGAGTCTGCTCTGTCTTGTAGTAGCTACCTCCTTTCGTTGTAGAGCTTGTGTATGGCTGGGGTACACCAGACTGGATGCTTGGCTTTGGTACAAAGAGTCACAGTTGTGTAAGGGATTGCCTGATCCATGCAGTCCTGTAGGTGCTGGTAGAAGGCATATGTAAGTGATTCAGTGGCTTGAGTAATGTTTACCACTGGCTCAGGGGCCTTAAAGGAGACCACACTAGTGTTTAGAAGTGTGAAGTCGGCTTCTGAGAAAGCCATATGTATGGTAACCGGCACCACCCACAGCATTGTATGCCAATAGCAGAAGCTAATGTATGTTGTCCAAACACACGTGTCCGTACACATGGAACATCATAGCAATAAACCACACCTGGATGTGGGTGATGCTAGACATACCCACGGCAGACGTGGTGCATTCCCGAGGCCGACGCCCGAGAGACCACACACATAGCCAGCCTTAGGCATAGGCCAAGTAGGCAGCTGCCTAGGGCGACGCTCTGCTAGAGGCACCTTTCCAGCCTTTATTTGGTGTAGGTAGACCAGGATGGGG
Source organism: Protopterus annectens (assembly GCF_019279795.1). NCBI lineage: Eukaryota > Metazoa > Chordata > Ceratodontiformes > Protopteridae > Protopterus > Protopterus annectens. The sequence goes on from NC_056726.1 coordinate 212,194,345, forward strand.
GTAGCGGGTGATGTGGTGGGGGCACCATGGAGTCCTTTTGCCTAGGGCACCACCTGACCTAAGGCCACACCTACAGTACCCACACCCAGACGCGGGTCATTGCTAGTATGCTATATCATCTATGGAAAGAAACCATATATTCCCAGACATAATGGCACAGCATAATGCCTGTCCACCGCCCAAAGCAGACATATGGCACCCGCGGCGGTGCGGACGTACTGCGCGAGATGTCCGTAACCAATGTCGACACTGTCACGCTATGTGTAATAATGTCAACATAGCGACTCAATACTAAACAGCGATGGAGAACCCGATGTCCCCGTTGCTGAGCTGTACAACCTGTTCCGCAATGTTAAATGTGTGTAGCAGAGTGGGACTGCCCCAAACTAAGCAACGGACATGTCCGTGGCTCAGTGGAAGCCGTCACGCAATGTTAAACCCATGTAATATAGCAATACAGGTTATAAATACCGAGGTTTAGTAATGGAAATAGGTCCGTTTGACCAGACCGTGTGCAATTACTATAACAAGATCTACAACGGGCACGCTGGCCAATCAGCGCACACGGTTAGGAATAATGGGGGGGGGGAGATGGTTTCATAGACATGGACAAACCGTGCCCATGTGACTTGTCTGACATTCGTACACGGTCAGGGCAGTTCCGTACACTAGGTGAACAAGACCAAACCCAAAGCACCACAGGAACACCCTGACAATCGAAGGCCTGTATGCATAGGGGATATAAGCCCCTGTGATCTGAATATCCCTGCGGTCATGACATATGCATCCTGGGCCATGAGCGGGAGGGAATGAGGAATGTTTAACATGTAGTACTGCACCTTTCCCAGCAGGAGAATGGATGCCTGTGACGTACGTGAGTGCGGGGGGGGAATATGTAAATTTAGCTAAGTACCATGGGTATGCATGTAAATGAGACCGAACAGCTAACGTGTAGTGGTCACAGTAACCGGCAAACGTGAATGCAGTCCCATTTGAATTACGACTATAGAACATATAAATGTGCACGTGTACGTAATGCGTCCATGCCGCAAAGGCTGTTACATGTGTAAAGGTGAAAGTGCGTTCCGCACATGTCCGTCAACCGGATCAGAGATATGTTACCGGAACAGTCACAACTAACACAGGCCACGTAACCACACAGACCCAGTAAACATATGTAACTAGAATACGGATATGCATGTGCGTCTGCGCGTAACCCACAATTAGGAAATGCAAGTGCGCGTGTGCGTGTGTGATCCGCTCACAGCAGGGAATGTTAAGGCCGTGTCCTCCACGTCAATCATACATGTCTCAAAACTGTCAGCCCCTGAAAGTGTGGAATCGGGCAATGCCATGTAAAGTACCGTTAGAAATAGTGAGAAACACACGCTATGTGATAAGACAAACATAGAATGTGGATAGAATAACGTGTGCGTTAGTAGTATGGATAGACGACGGTTATGCATCAGTAACTCGACCCACTTGTCAGAAGGTGCCCCCGTACGAAAAGTGTTCAGTGGGCTCACACTTGTTGACCGGGCTAGGCTAGCTGGATATATGTCCAATGTCAGCAGAGGCCCGTGGAGAAATGCTCCACACACAATAATAGCACAACATACCAAAGTACTCATATGTAACCAAAGAAGAACAACAATAGAAAGTGTCCTGAAAGGACAGGTTACACACAGATCACAGACGACAGAGAAATATATGGCCAGTGGAAGCACGTCACAATTACGGGATCATGTCCCATAGAAGCAAGACGGTCTCACATGACACGCCAGCGAATTGCCAGATAGACACAGGTCAATGTAACACACAGCAACATTAAGGGCCAACCAGCCATACACCATGCCCGAACCTGTACAGTGGAAAGGTACGGCATGGTAATTGATGTGTGTACACAGGTAATCCACAGACAGTAACAAAGCAAGGTATGAAACGAGGGGTTCACATGTATATATCTACACACAGCAGTCTGACGGCCCATATATATGACGCATGGACATAGATTTGTCACCTGAAAACAAGATGTAAACAACTACAGTTTAGTCCATATCATATTGATATAGTAATAATACAGTCATATTCATATTTAGCATTGTGACCCTTATTTACATTCATATTTATACAATATATGCATGTAATTGGACTTATTTATTCCATGATTTGGAATCTTAATGCAACAATTATACACATTGATATACAAAAGCATTACCAACACACTACATTCTAAGGTTTACTCACAACAATTATCAACTATGTTCCAATATACTGATGGTATTGACCAGTATTGTATTTATATTAACACATCGTTGTTGTATCATTGTTTCCATTCAGTAATGTATGCAACACTGAGTTCTACATGTCACTTTATCATCAAGACTTGGAGCACGGTCCACTGAACTATGAGCAAGTCTATTAATTAGTTGACTTTAAACTGACTCTGAAGGAAGTATATAAGGGACGACTATCTAATGTATCTCGTACTCCGATGTTGCCCCATGTTAGTGGGTGAAAGAGCTCAGTATCCTATGACTGTGGAGTGTATCGTTTTTGTCATCGTCTGTCTTGGCATGGTTTATGTTCAAGAATGTCTTTTATGAAGATGACCAGGGCTCAGGGTTTGCTGTATTTCCACTTACTGGAACATGGATATAGATAGGCCAAGTAATACATAACATGGGTAAGAAGAAAGGAACAGTTTACCAAGAATAAACTAGGAAAAGGACCCACCAGGTCCTAAACCGAGAGCACCAAGCAAACACAATGTAGTGCTATGAAAACCAAGTGTTTCATAAATGAACCCAAATGGTGTAAATCCAAAGATGCAAGTTAGCAACTGCTTTAAATAATCCTCAGAAGTCCCAATAGGAAAGATTCGCCACTTTATTGTCAAAATAACACCACCAAAACAAGTAGATCACGGCGCCGCCGGTCTTACCGGCTTTTTCAAGTGTAATTAGCTAAACCAATAACTCTAGCTTTTATAGAACTAATTGATTAAAATATCACCATGGTACTGATGTTTTATTTGGTTCAAATGGTTCACAAACAACTTTTAACATAAAGAATGAATTTTGTTTGAATTCATATAAGTTTTACACATACATTTTAACAATGCATTAATTGTGTCGAGCATTTTTAAATATGTATTTGTCTCTTTAATGCTTGTAGAAGTGTAAAGGAAAATTCAAAACTCAGAGAGTGAACCAAGGCTGTAACATCAAAACACAAGCAAGTAGTCGGTGTGAAAATTACTGCATACTGTTCTTGAGTAGAATCTCTCCACCAATAAACCACTCACAAAAAATAAAGTAAATGTCGTGACAGACAATCTTTATTGAGTAAGCGCTTTCACCATATTCGGCTTCTTCAGACTCACATATAAAGAATAAAAACACATATTATATACTAAAAACTAATGAAAAGGCGGGAATCTCACAATTAAAACCAATTAATTAATTCAGAAAAATTCACAGGGTCCTAGAACCACAGATTAATACTTAAATTTCTCAACATTAAAATTCAGTCAAAAGAAGGACAATACAACACAATAAAATACATATTGATAATCAAAGGGAAACACACTTAACAGAGTCATAAATATAGTTAATAAAAACATATCATTAGGCTAGAAAACCTTTAGTTTCCTATTTTTAAAAAGGTCTGACTGATACCTTAGCATTCAGCCCTGGTGGTACATCAGATCTCAACTTGAAAATCCACATATTTTCCCTGTTTTCTGTATGTGTTCTAAGCCCAATTTG
>NC_056726.1:212198614-212211114 GCF_019279795.1 Protopterus annectens
TTGTTCTGTGTTATGCCCCCCTGTGGCAGCCCTTGGGTTATCCCGGCTGTGTACATGATGTCCCACTGCTGTGCACACGGTGTCCACAGTTGTTGGTATGCTCAGCGGGATAGCACTACATAACCACCTTTCACCACTCTCTGCTTTATGGACAGGTATCCTTACTTACAAACACCGTTCACATACAGTGCAGCTTCGTCATACATATCATGCGTTACACACAAGTACATCTTGTGGGTTCTACATACCTTTCCTGTATTTCCTTCCATTTTCCATTGCGAGTCTCGCTATAGCGTTGTCTCTCACTCGATCCGTTGTTTATTTGTGGTTCGGTATGAGCATACAGTTTGAATATCATAGGAGTCATCCTTATATCCGTCGTCACCTGCGACATGTGGGTTCATCACACCAATAGCTGTTCCTCGGTGTGTACTTGTGCGCATATCACCTGTGCATCTACTCCATTCGTACAGTACGCGTTGTAACTAGGGCATGGTTCATTCCTCGCCTGGGCGTTGGTTATTTGCACTACCTTCGTGGAGATGGTCTATATTGTGTTATGTTATGTGTGACTGCAGCAGCTATGTGTGGCGTCAGGTACATTTCGCAGTGGTGTTAGCCGTGGATTGTGTGTGTTGGGTATGGTATTATGTTCGACATGTGGGTGTCCCTGTCCTGGCGGCGTCTGTCGATGGCGTTTTGCATTCGGATGTGTAACATAGCTCTTGTATTCCTTTAAACAACGGATGCAGGTATGCATCCGCTGCTGATAGTGTTTCCCACGCGAGATGTTGCGGTTATGCCGCTGTCATTGACTGCCTGTATGTTTGTGCTGCTATTGCGGCTTGTATCCCTTTGATATGTGCGATGGGGTATATAGGCGGTTGTGGGTGACGGGTATGGGTTGTGGGCCTTGCATTTCTACATACACGGTATGCTTGTGTGTGTGCTCCATCCCTGCCTGGGGAGCTGGCAGTTACCTGTCTGTTGTTCTGGGAGTGTAGGTTGTGTTGATGTCGTCTGGTGTCGGTATTGCCTGCATGTGTGCTTCCTGCATGTATTCCTCCGTCACATCGGTAGTATATCTCTGGTTATTCATACGTGCCGACTATCCCTTGGCATTTTGTCCCAGATATTTACAGTCATTGTGGTCCTGTACTTGGGACGGTCTGTATGCTACCGGTTGCCACCTATTCGGGTGGCGATTGCTTGTTTGACACTCGTAGAACACACAGCGGTGTTTACGGGCCGATACATAGCCACGATCGGTGCCGGGGTAGCACATGCGTATTTCCGCGGTACATGACTATTGCTGTGTAACGTTGCCGACGTATCGTTTTGCAATTAACATATCGGTGTCATACATACGGTCATGGTTTGTACATACGTCCTTTGCATTTCATGTTGGCTATATTCCTGTGGTACATTCTGGGACATTTTCGCTTTGCATCGTTTTACGTCGCCACGTGCCTAGCCAGGGAGAGGCTCTCAGTACTACTTTGGGGTACTGCTGTACATACGCCTGTGGTTCCTATACTGTATGCCTACACATGTTATTCCACTCCGCCTGTCACATGGCACCTACATACACATTTTACAGTGGCACACACATTACACTCGCACAGCGGAACACACGACACCCTCACCGCACACATACACATACTGCCGCTGTCACAGGGACGGTTGCACACAGTACCTGCGTTGCCCGCATCACCGGTGGCGGTGTCTACCTCCACCCTCATATCCTCATAATATTACCCGCACATGTACTGTTACTGTATCGTGGCCTGGCGATCGTCCCGGCTCGCGATTATGCATTTAGGTAGGTTGACCTTTCCATGGGTGGCGTCTCCTGTTCTGTCAACCCTCCCGGATACTCAGGTTGTCGTTCACTATGTTTACTATGTACAGATATCGCGTCTTACTTCTCTGTCACCTTGCATCCCTCTGATTCCCTGTCTTACCTGTTGTACTTTATATATGTGTATGCGTACATATATTTCTATGTGTGTAATGATATCTATCTCCATATCTGTGTATGCACATATGTACATATGTATACACCTTGCGGCGAATGTGGCAGCATACAGCAATGCCGTCTGCTGTAGGACCCGCATATGGTTAAGGTGTTGGTGTTCCATGCTCCGCTGGCTGTTGGGTGTGCAGTGTTTGGGTGCTGCCTATGTTGGAGTCACACATGGGACCACCCATACGGTACACATTATGGGTGGCCATGTTTGTGTGCCATCCATTTCACTGTGTGTGTGGGTAGGGAGGTGTCAGTCCATGGGGCCTACACTGTCAGAGTATGTGCTATACGTTCCCTCTTTGCCAGGGCATAGGCATATTGGGTACGCCTCCGTCTGCCTACTGGGGCTGGCACAGTGTGTTCATGGCACTGAACCCTCTGTGCCTGTGCTTGCCTTGGCAGTTGTGGTGGGCTTTGTGGCCCTTCACCATTATGTCCCTGCAGCAGCTGTTTCCTCAGGATCATGTTATGTAGCATGGCACATACTATGAATATGTGGGCACATGTGCCTGGAGAGTACTGCAGGGCTCCACCGGATGTATCCAAGCACCGGAACTGTGATTTCAGCATCCCAAACACACGCTCTATGATTATTCTGGTTTGTGCGTGTGCCTCATTATGGCGTTCTTGCATGTGTGTGTGTGCATTTCTGATGGGTGTCATCATCCACGGCTCCAGTGCATAGCCAGCATCCCCCACAAGGTGGCCTTGTGTGATGTCCCCCCTGGCGAATACCTGATACAGCTGTGAGGCATGCCAGATATGGGAGTCGTGGTAGCTTCCAGGGCTGCCAGCACACACATCCATGATAATGCCCTGCACATTGCACACAACCTGGCAATTGATGGAGGGGAATCCCTTGCGGTTTATGTAGCGTCTACCCTGCTCCCCAGGTGGTGACTTGATTTGTATGTGCGTACAGTCTATTGCACCCAGTACCTCCGGGTATTGTGCCACACGGTGGAAGTGGCGCATATTGCTAGCCAACTCCTCCTGAGATCTGGGGAAGTATATATACTCATGGGCATGTCGTAACATGGCATCCAGAAACTGGTGTAGTACCCTGGATGCTGATGCCTGTGATATGCCCATTATATCCCCGGTTGGCCTTTGAAAGGTACCTGTAGCCAGTATTCGCATGCTTACACATACCTTTGTGTCCACTGGGATGGGCTCCCCTCTGTTGTTTCTTGTTCTCAGGCGTGGCCGGCACAGCTCCGCTATTTGCTGTAACGTGTCCCTGTCCACCCTGTAACGCTCTACTATCTCCAGGTCTTGTAGCCCCTGGTAGGTTACCCTTGGTCTGAACACTCTCCTTCTCCTCTGAGGCCTACGGTAGTTGTCGGCACCCTCCTCCGCAACTCCGTCTGTCTCTGACACATGCTGATGTATCACGGCCACGGTGGCACCGAACATATACATTTTAAAAGTTCCCCGTGTGTTTACACCTAAAGTGCGGCGTTTGGGAATACGCACTGTGTGTTGTGTGCATTCACACTTTATACTGTTGTGCTGTACACCCGGTGATGTCATTGGGTGTGTCTGTGCGGCCGTATCCGTGGATTATCTTCCGTGTTTTACCGTTGGTACTGCAACGCTGTTGCCTTTGGTTACATTACACTTGCCTGCATTGGTTTAGCTTTAGGCCTTACCTTACTGTTTCTGCATGTTGCGCATACTATTTCCTGGATTGCATCCTGCAGAGCCCTGTCATGTGTCGTTTCTGGGACATGGCATATCATGCATTTTGTCTGCCGCCGCCGTTATGCTACCTCTCTACTTGGCTGTGCTGTATCGGTTCTTCACTCTTTGCAATTCTGCTACATCCCCTACTTTCTTTGCATTCATATGCCTCCCCTTTCCCATTTTGCGGGTTTCTGCATGCAGAGTTGTCAGCTGCCGCCAATTGCCCTTCGTAGGTTGATTGGTGTTGATTGCTCATTACGACTCCAATTACACTGCTTCCGCATTTCCTCATATTCTCCGCATCACCTTCCTGTATCCGTTGTTGTTGACGGGGTGGCCGTCACATGAGTGGGATAGGGGAACGTAGTCATCCTCGTGCACATGCATCTCTGCGCGCATTGTGTACTCTCACCGCAACTATTTCCCCACACGCCGGTCCTGCTGCTGTGATGTGCATTGTACAGCCCATGTTTGCTGGGCTCCAATGTGCTTCCTCCTACAGTGGCACACCCCTCTGCGGTTGACATGTATTCCCTCTGGGCCACTCCTTGGTGTATTACCACTGCGCCGTTTGGTGCAGCCTTACGCCGGCGGGGGTTTTGCGATTCAGTATTATCTGCCTCATTTGCATGGCATTGACTACTAATACATAGTTACGGCGCTGAACACTGCCGCCACTCCTTGGCAACCCTTGCACTGTGGTTGTGGCTTTCCATGCATACTATGGTGTATTGTGGCTGTGAAGCTGATGTGTATTATACTGCTCTTTTATGACATTGTCATATTATTTCATTGTTTCGCACCTTCCGCAGACATGTCCTGGGGTTCTGCTGTGGTTTCTGCGGACATACCATTTATGTCATTATTTACATTTTGTGCATGTTTTCTTTTGACATTCTCGGTGTCTTTCACCAGTGGCATATTGCAACAGTATGATACCTGACGTTGACAGCCTTCCGTTACTCCTATGTCATGTTTGGATATATGTAAACCGTTTTTTTTGGTTTACATTGCCGTGCCCTTATGCTACGCCTGCGCCACTTCGTGGATCGCTGTATGCCTTCATTTGCATGGTGCAACACCGCACATGGGGTGTTTAACATACCTACGCCGGTGGCGGCGCAACTCAGGCGCACGCCGGTAGTGCACGTGGAATTGGATCATACCTGAATCGCTCGGCGGCCATATCTGGCGTTGTGGCGCCTACGCTATGCGTGCGCCTGGCGCAAGGTTCATGAATCCCGGGGATAAATAATACTCTTGAAGTCTCCATTGTCTATGTTTGGGATGCCTTAAAATCATATCTATATGGACAAAGTATCAGATGGTATAATAATAAAAGGAAATCTTGGGATAAGGAATTGTTAGATATTCAAAGTAAATTAGACTCTTATAAACATAATAATAAAGAAAATATTATGGACAAGAAAGTTATTGAAGAAATAAACAAACTAAATGAGAAATACAAAGAAATTTTAACTCATAAAGTTAAAATAACTTTAGAGAAATACAAGTTTTTGTCTTATTCAATAAACCCCAAATACTTACATAGACTTAAAAATAAAACAAAAGGTTGAATAAACAAAACCATATCAAAGAAATCTTTTCTCTAAGGAAAAAGAAGAATGTTTCTAGTATACCAGAATACTAGATGAATTTAGAAATCACTTTCACAAAATTAACCATAATAACATTAACATGGAACCTAAAGATAAAATAAAGGAGTTTATAACCACAAACATGAATAAAAAGCTTAATAAACAACAGATTAAACTATTGGACAAAAGTATTTCATATACAGAGGTTATTACACAAATAAATAAGCTTAAATCAAACAAAGCACCGGGTAATGATGGTATTATACCAGAGATATATAAAATCCTTTCTAAAAGTACATATTCATTAATACATAAGGTTTTTATTTTGGCCCAAACTGAGTTAATAACCGCCCCATCTTGGCAATACACATTTATTTCGCCAATTTTAAAACCTAATAAAGATCCAACTAGATGTACTTCATATCGCCCATCTCATTACTTAATGTTGATTATAAAATGTTTATGAGTATTTTTGCTGATAGATTGAAGACAATCATCCCGGCATTATAGATATAGATCAGACAGGCTTCATTGTAAATAGAAATACTTTTGATAATATAAGAAGAACTTTAACATTAATTGATTTTGCAAATAGGAAAAGAAAGATTTAACACTTATTAGTCTTGATATAAGTTCAGCATTTGATTCAGTAAGTTGGGACTATCTGTTTACCTTACTGAATTGCACAAACTTCTCAGATGCATTTGTAAATCTAATTGAGCATTTATACAAAGGAACATTGGCTTATATTAAGGTAGGAACATATGTTTCACAAAAATACCCATTTTAAAGGTACAAAACAAGGATGTCCACTTTCTCCACTATTATTCACTTTAGTAATGGAGCCTTGGGCTAATTTGATCAGAAACAGTACTGACATAGAGGGTTTTGAAATAGATGGAAATACAACATCCAAAATTCAACTTTTTGCAGATGATGTTCTAATTACATCAGCAGGATCTAATTCTTCTATGCAGTCTCTATTTGATAAAATGATGAATTTTAAAAGTATTTCTGGTTTAATATTCAATGAAGAAAAAACTAAAATACTACCTATATATACACGAAAACATATTCTCATTAGTGATTTTACTAAATATGTACCCAATTCAGGTCAGATAACTTATTTAGGTATAATACTATCTAAAGATATTAAATCTATTATATATAATAATTATAATACCTGTTTTCTTAATATACAAAATCTTTTTAATACCTGGAATAATATGTTTTATACTATGGAGGAGAGACTTACAATTATTAAAATGATAATATTCCCCAAGATTTTATACTTAATACAATCAATAATACTTCCAACTACAAAAATAATTATCAAGAAACTGAATACACTAATGTTAAATTTCCTATGGGCACCTAATAGACCTAGGATTGCATTAAAGAAACATACTAATAGCTGGTCTCAAGGGGTATTTCTTTTCCAGACTTTAATTTATATACTATCTCTTCCATTGTAAAAGTTATTACTTTATTAATAGATCAGTCATATGTCATAAAATGGAAAGATTATTGGGAGCTAATTAGTATGCACTTCATGAAAATCTCCTTAACACATAAAAATATGATTGTAAATAACTCCATGTTATGGTTACTAAAGGAATTTTGTACTTCACCTATTACACCTAAACATATGGTTTGTTACCCATTAAATATTATTATTAGCTATCGTAACTTTATATTCATGCACCCTAAGTATAGGGAATGGAATTTTATTATATTCCTATAATGTATACTCAGGGTATGCTTTTGTCATCTACTTCTGAAGGAACTCATTTAGCTATAGATAATGATCTAAAGTACTGGTATCAGTTGATATCTGATAATAAAGTTAAAAATCTAGATTTCTTAAAACAAGAATTTGATCTAAGAGAAACTTGCTGGTTAGAGGTTCAGACCTTTAGACAACATCTCATTAATAAAATAGATCTAATGTCTATAACAGTTAAAGAATCTATTCCAACACTGATTGATTACTTGATATTAAATTTACAACATAAAGTTTCTGATAAAGGTAAACTTTCATACATACATAAAATTATCAGACAAGAAACTTTTTACAGTGTAGATACATACTGGAATTATTTCACTTCTATTAATGGGGACCCACCAAATCAACAAGATAAACAATATATATTGGAATCTGCCTATAGAACTACGTCTTCCATTGTCTGGAGACTTTATACATGGAAATCTTTACATATATCTTTTTATACACCTTTGATGATGAATAAAATAAATAATAAAGATAATCTATGTAAGAGATGTAATGTAGAAATTAATGCTGACTGGGCTCATATGTTTTATGACTGTATAAAATTGAAAGAATACTGGAAGTCAATTAATGAATTTTTGCAGGCTCTTTTTACAGATAATTTAATTATTTCTAAATCTCTTATATTATTCAACACACCTGTACCTCAAAGTGTTAAAAGGTTAAGCTTCCCTTGTTATGGTCTATTCTAGCAGTGGCTAGGAAAATAATAACCAGAAATTGGATTTCAGATACACCTCCTTCGTTCAATGAATTTAAAAATGTTATGAATATAGTGTGCCATATGGAAATAAACACAATTAGGTCAAGAACAACTAGAAAAACATCTTATTATATTGTATGGGATAATTTACAAAATTTGTTAAAAAAATCCTAATTTCAATAGCATGGTATTTTAGTTTAATTAATTGATCTGATTGTAGTGGATGTCTTTGTAAATACTTTAGTTGTTTTGTTGAATGTTATAATCATATCTATTTTTAATTACTTGTATAAAATTGTTATGATATTTCTCTTGTATGTTAAAACAATAAACCTGTTTTGAAAAAAAAAAAGATCAGATACAGGACTGATGACAGTCTATTCAATCTATGGAGGCTAATGGCCAAGACCAAGGTTAAAGAGGACTTTCTGCACGATTTCCTGTTTGCAGGTGACTGCACACTCAATGCTGCCACAGAGGCCCAGATTGAGCAGAGTATGAACTGATTTTCCACTGCTTGCAGAAACTTCGGCCTCACAATTAATACCAAGAAGACTGAGGTTTTGCATCAGCCCGCACCACAGAAGATGTATGCAGAACCAACTACCACCTCTGAAGGTGAGATCCTGAAGGCTGTTGACAAGTTTACATACCTCGGCAGCACACTCTCCAGATTTGTGAATATTGATGATGAGGTAGACACATGCATTGCCAAGCCAAGCTCCGCATTTGGACAGCTGCGGGAGTCAGTGAGGGACAGGAGAGGTGTCAAACTGTCCTCAAAGCTGAAGGTGTACAAGGCAGTTGTACTGCCCACACTACTGTACGCCTGTAAGACATGGACTGTGCATGAGCGTCATGAAAAAGCTGAATCGCTTACATATGAACTGCTTAAGAAGGTTGCTGAAGATTACCTGGCAGGACAAAGTTCCAGACACAGTTTTCCTCTCTCAAGCTGGACTGCCAAGTATCTACACCCTGCCCAAGTCAGGTGGGCAGGCCACCTTGTACAGATGCCAGACACATGCCTCCCCAAGGAACTGTTTTATGGTGAACTTGCAGGAGGCAAACGCACTCAAGGTGGGCAGAAAAAGTGCTTCAAGGACATGCTGAAAGTCTCTCTGAAGAGCTTTGGCATTGACCCAGACTCCTGGGAAACCCTAGCACAAGACTGTCCTGCCTGTCAAAGCTGCATCAGCAAAGGTGCTACCTCCTATGAGCAGAGCAGGACCACAGAGGCACAGAGGAAGTGTGAGCTGTGTAAATCCACAGCCAACTCTTTGCCAACCAATCCAAATAACCACTTGTGCCTGACATGTGGCAGAGCTTTCCTAGCCTGCATTGGACTGATCAGCCACAGCCGGACACACCGTACTCAGTCAACCTCTTTGACATGATGTCCTTCGTTATCGTTGACAATGACAGATGAACATCAACAACATACCCAGTATATCAAATGAAAACAGGGCAATATAAAAACAAGAAACTTCACTAAAAGTGGTCCATAGGCACTAACACTTTTGAAAGACATGGAGGGCATACCACCTTAGGTTTACCACTTGTGCCCACCATGCCTATAAACCCAATGCTTGTTATAGTTACATAGTTGCTTCAGTAGGTCACTCCTCCTGTTACTTGGACGTCATCATTACTGTGCTCTATAAACAGGGAAATAAAGCTGGGCAGCTACAGCCCCCTCACTCTAATTGCTGCAGAGGCCAACATGTGTGCTAACATAATTACAAGTAGACATAATCAAAATGTCAGTGTCTCTACTCTTACACAAGTGGAGCTCATTTCCAACAGATCAGGCACTGACTGTGACACTTCTGAACTATAGTCATACAGCATAGTCACTAGTGGTCCCTTTCCAGTGATATTTTTGTCAGCTACTAGGAACTTTCAACTCTACTGAATGGGGCTTCCTGCAGAAAGTTCTAGACTTCAACTGACTCCTTAGCTCACCAGTTAGAGTAATATTGATGCCCTACTAACTTATGGTGAGACATTTTGCTGACAGCTATATCTTCTCTGTATTGATGACCCACTGTTCTATGGTGTGACATTTTCCTAGCAATTACCTCTTCTCTGCACTCTTGCTGGAGTGTAGAATTAAACAGGAATGCCTATCATTATCCACACTGTTTATCAAATTATCTGGAATAAGAACACAGAAAAGAAAGGCTTAGTTTGATATGGGAACATAAATGGGAGGTAGATATAAGCCTGGTACTCACTGATAAATGTCTTCATTTCCAGCAACTCATAAAAGTATACATTGCAAGTACTACACTACATGTAGGATTATAGCAAGCTAATCAACTTAACCAGCAACCTTGTTAAAACCCTGATTTGTCTAGTTGTGAAGCAATCCTCTAAATTAAAAACAAACTATTGCATCTCTATGAATACCGTAGCCAAAAGACCACCACATGTACTTAGGAATTAGACTCTTGAGGGGGAACATCCTCAAGCTCAGTCTCAAATTGCATTGCTGTTAGATTTTGATAGTATTGTAATATTTATGCACATTGAGGCCTTTCTTTTTTTTAGTCCCCTTGGACCTCATTGTTATGGGGCAGACTGCTGTACCCAGTGCCCATGCTAGGTCTACTAGCTACTCTTTACCCCCCTCCCCCTCACTTTGTATTTTTGCTGGTGCTTGTCTTTGATTCTGAAGGTGTCCTGAGAGCTTGGCTTGTTTGTGGTTCTGTCTGAGGGATTTTTTTTTTTTTTTGTTTATGACCTACCCCCTCCATTTCCCCATCCCCATGTTGATTGATTATATCCAAGGGCAACTCCTCTCTTTAGACCATGCTTCCCCTCAGGGAGCATATCAACGAGGACCCTCCCACCTGGGATGGGCATGCCCATCCCTTGCCTGCCACTCCATCAGTCATACGAACCACTGGTCAAACTCAGGTCACCTGGGCTGTAGTCAGGGATTTATCACTGTATGTCACTGGAGTGGCCCTCACTGAGGCATTTATTGATTGGTAAGATTAACCTCAAGTAAATCTTTGTTCTGCTTGATGTGCATTTTAAGAAATGTCTTCACAATGTCATCTTTACCTAATCTATATGACTTTTTGTACTTGTTGAAGCAATTCCCATGGGAGAAGATTAAAAAGAAATTATATTGTCATACAATCCATGCAGGTATTGTAGAGAAGTGTGTGGATTCCTGATTTGTTAAAGTGTGCTGAGACTTTCCTCATGCAAAGGCTGCTGGCCCCTTTCAAGGAAATCAGAACCCCCTGCCTGGGCTAGTCATAATGTGAATAACCTAAACTGGTCTAGCCAGAAAGCAATTATGAGATTTAGGTAATCTCTTGCTACTCAGTTAAGAGTCACAAACAGTCTGTCTTGCACAAACAGAACTTGGAGGCCATTAATTTGAAGCTTTGATGTGTCTCATTCCTTGGCCACTGTATCCATTACTTGGGTTCATCTAGGTACCATTACTGGCAAAGATATCTTACAGTTGGTACTGAGCTGCTAATGAGTGTTTTCTTGCAGTTAAGACTACAGGGTTTGATTCCTTCAATCTCCATTTACTTACTGTGTCACACTGAGTAAGTTGCTTAAGCTGACAGTGCTCCTGTGTCACACTTGAAAATGAATACTTTGTTCTTTGGGTTTACCCAGTTAACAAATAGATAAAATAAAAAAAAAGTGGTGAAATGGAAAGCTTGGGATGGTGGGTATATACAGATCTTTGGAGAGCAGCAGTTTATTTGGACGGAGGGCACTTCAATGGAATCATTCTTGCAGTTCAATGAGAATTTTAAGCTAGTCAATAGATGGAATGTTTAGCTGGCAAACTATGAAATTTCATTGGGACAAAATGGGTGGATCTCTTTATACCAGGCCTTCGATTGCAGGACTTTAAAGCATGTTATATAAGGAATATGATGCTAAAACCTGCTGTTGCTGTCAGAGTTGGAGCAAGTAGTAAGATCCTCCAGTCTCCGTCTGTAAAGACAGTGCAAAGAAATCTATCCTCTTGGCATTCAGACTGTTACAGGAGGCATTAACGGCATCACTTTAATGACATTTATCAGCTGTAGTTTAATCACATTTTGCACGCTGAACTTCCAATATGGTATACTCAGATGATTTCACTGCAGGTCTAACAAGGTAAGCTAGCTGATGTCTGACATAGATTTAAAATCTGATCCCCCCCCCCATCAGTCAAATACTGAACTGGTCAATATAGCTCTGTGGGCTTCTGGTTCCTGTAGGACTCCAAGATCATCAGAAAATGTCTAGAGCAGAATAGGCTCATATGTAAATACTAGGCTATCAGTCTGCAGATTATTACAAGCCCGGCCAATAACCAGAAGTCAGAATCAAACCATGTCCCTTGTATCTGTGAGGTAAAAACTAACCATTATGCCACCCCCGTCCTCATTTTTACTCATTCAAATAACCCATGCCACATGAACATACCTGGTCTCACCCTGAAAAAATCCACTAGGCATGACATGGATAAATTTCAAGTCTAATCTAAAGAACGCAACAAGTGGCCTAGTTTACTCTCTGAAGCGGGACAAAAACTTTTCTAGTGGAAAACCCAGTTTGTTACAAGAAGAGAATACATGACACATTGTAGAACAGATCAAATAGTTTAATTACAACCTTACTTAATCCCATTAAGGTATTTATGTTGGAAATCTGTTGTTTCAGGAAATT
>NC_056726.1:212218614-212313614 GCF_019279795.1 Protopterus annectens
GCAACAGTTTCTTTCTTTTGTTGTAAAGTTTGTTTATGGCAGGGGACCCCCAGATTGGCTTCCTTTTTTTGGAGGAGAGCATCTTGGTTCTATTTGAGATGTCACGATTCATGCACAAGTGGATGTGATCATATAGTGCCTTAGTGTAGGATTCAGCAGTCGAACTTTCAGTTCCCGTCTGCATGGGTGTCATGAAGTTTGTCACTTCTGACTTAAGTAGCATGAAGTTGGCTTTGGAGAAGTTTTTTTACAGAGGTTTCCTTATGTGGGGGTGTGGATGTCAAGGGTGATTAGCTTATGGTCAGACCTGACCAACGAGGGAATGACCATAGGTGTGAGCATCATTTTCCCATGTTGGTAATGACCAGGTCTAGGATATTGGAGCCCCTAGTGGGACTATGGATTAGTTGATCCAGGGCATTGGAATTTATGACTTCCAAGAACAGTTGGGCAAAGGTGTTGGTACATAAGTAGTTTTCCTAATTAATGGCAGGGTAGTTGAAATCACCCAGTATTAGGGTGTTTGGTTGAATCTTAATATTTTCCAGTATGTTTAGAGAGGTGTACTGAGAATCTTGGGGAATGGCGGGGGATCTGTAGCAAGCTACAATTTGGATTGCAGTCTCACCTGGTGTTAGTTGCACCTGGAGAATTTCAGATGCATTGAGTTGGGTAACTTGCCTGGTGATGTGAATATCCTTGGTGAATATGGACACTCCTCCACCTTTAGAGTTTCGGTCCTGGTTTGGTTGCCGAAAGGTGTGGTAAGAGTTGTAGCCTGGTATTGCAGGGATGCTCTCTGGAGCCTTGAACCAGGTCTCAGTTACTGCACAGATATCGATGTTCTCCATTTTTAGGAGTGCCTCAAGAGAGTGCATTTTGAGTTTTAGACCTTTAGCATTGAGTACCATTACCTTCAGATTTTGCATGCTTGTACCTGTTACAGTGGTGGTTTTGTCCTTTGAACTTTGCCTAAAAAAGGCACTATAGGGGTGGCAAGAGCCTTAGCCTGTAACCTGAATCCCAGGGGCGACAGGTGTAGACCATCTCTGGCAAAGCATCGTGGTCTGTTGATCATGTTGTCCCAGGCAGACAGATACTGGATCCCCTTTCAATGACACCAGAAGCTTAGCCAATTGTTGAAGTCAATCATTTTGTCCTTATACTGTAGTATAATTCTGGGAAAAGGCAGGATGCTACTCAGGGCTAGGGTCATACCTGCCTGGGCCACATGATCCGAGAGCTCTTCTGTGTCTCTTTTCATGTAGTCCAGGGAGGTACGTCTCAAGTCATTCACTCCAACATGGACAATGACAGAGTCATATCCTTATATATAACTTGTTGTGGAGTGACTTGAGTATATGCGATATGTGGCGGATCCTGACACCTGACAGGCAGCTGACTGTAATTTTCTCCTTGTTCAGCCTGGCGAGTGGGATATAGCATAGGTTCGTAGGTGAGTACTAGGCTACCTACCCTTGCAGGCCATTTTAAGGTTAGCCAATTTTCATTCCAAGATAAGAATCAAACCCTCTGCCTTGTGCCTGTGAAGTAAACACCTTAACCATTAAGCCAACTCCAAACCCATAAAGTCTCCAAACGCTGATTTATCGACCCTCTTTAAGTGAAAGCTGAAAATACCAAACACTCGGCACAGCGATTTTTTCCCAAGGGAAAAAAAAGTTGCTGAGTCATTTTCGGGACTTTGCCATTTCCTCCACTGTGGTGCGATCTCGGAGTTGGTATATTTAAGGAGGGGGGATATGGGGGGCAACCCCCCCCCACTTTATTTACTGTTTTGAAGTTTTTTTTTTTTTTTTTTTTTTTTTTGTGGAACACCGATTTTTTTCCCTGGGAAAAAAAAAAATCGCTGTTCTGAGTGTTCGGGATTTTAAGCTTTTGCTTAAAGAGGGTTGATAAATCAGCATTCGCTTTTTTAAGCATTCGCTGATTTAACATAGACCCTATATATATATATATATATATATATATATATATATATATATATATATATATATATATGCATATATACTAAGTCTGAGATCACGCACTCACTGGGGAAAGAGCATATTTCCAACCCTGGTGATTGGCCATTCTTGCACAACTGTTGATCATCTGCATTGTCAACCAAAGTGTGCCAACAATAGAGAGGTTTATTTTACCTAAAATCAACCAATACTAGGGAACAGACACACATATATAGTTATATACTCATGAGTATATTTAAAAATGCCAACATATCAGAATTTAGACACTGACATTATCAACACCTAAATACCATCAGTTCATAATATTGACACATCAGAATACCTCAAAATGCCTCCATTAACGTAATGAAAAAGACAAAACACTTTACTTTTGCAAACAGTTTATATTGCAAAAAAAAACAAATAAATAAGCAGAGTTTGTCTGAATAGCGGTAGTGTTACTGAAAAGTCTTTTCTGATTTAAGGTGCAGGGTTAGGGTTAGGGGCAGGATTAGGGTTAGCATGCATTAGTAAGGTGGTGTAGGGAGGGGCTTTACTGAATTGTTTTGTCTGAACAATTGTTTTAATGCTTGATGAAAGCTGATGTGCTTTGGTCTGGAGACAGATTTTCTGTTATACCTGCTTGAGCTCTCGTTGATAAGGATTACAGGTACACCTGACAGTGCAGTACATATACATGTAGTTTACCTGAACTTCAACAAGCTTTCTGACTCTGTTCTACACAGGAAGCTGATGGGAAAATTGGAGGGGCAGGGGTAGGGGTAGGAAATGGACTAAGAATGGAATAGGTAGAAAAAGGGTAAAGGAGAAGGCCAGGATGGGGTAAAATGTTACAGCACTTAAAAGGGCAGACTAGATAGGCTATGGTTTCCTTCTGCCATAAAGCGAATGTAATATAATATCCAGATGAGACAATGTAGTGAAGCTCCTCTGTCAGTCAGAGTTATCTGTTGTAGTGAAGTCAAGGAGAATGTACGAATTTTGTCATGTCTAGTGGATCACAGACCACTTAACAGTTACTGGTTTTGTTAAATTTGTGGGTGATGCCCCCTTCCTCTTGCAGTTTGCTGCCAAAGGATACTCCAGAATATGAATTTGCAAGCAATCCGGTCAAATGGATTAATCTTCTCACTTTTGTGTGAACTGTGCCAAGTGTATGGGGCTCCATTTCATGCCACACTTTCACCACATTGTGCTTCAAAGTACATCATTTGCCTTTTTGAATACAGCAGTGCAGTTATTGAGCATCACAGGCACATATACAGAACAAAACACACACCTCTCTGACACTCTGTCAGTGTACCTTTCTGCTACATCTACACAGTGCCATGTTCTGTAAATATTGTAAATAGCTTTTATCTTTTGACTTTAACTGTGTGAATTTTTTAAAATGTATCTGCACAATATTTTTCCACTATGGGCAATATTGCTCACACTTTGTATTATTTGATATGTATCTGTACTTGTACTTTTATTGTTATTGGACTGCTATCTTTACTGTAATCTGTTTCATGGAGCTTTTTTCCCCGGGCCTCCACTGAAAACGAGCTCTCTGGGCGCAGTGGACTTCCCCGGTAATCAAACCGGAAATAAATAAATAAATAAATAAATAATAAATAAATAAATAAATAAATAAATAAATAAATAAATAAATAAATGTTCTAGTATTA
Organism: Protopterus annectens; assembly: GCF_019279795.1. Taxonomy (NCBI): domain Eukaryota; kingdom Metazoa; phylum Chordata; order Ceratodontiformes; family Protopteridae; genus Protopterus; species Protopterus annectens. Next base: position 212,222,273 of record NC_056726.1, read on the forward strand.
AGTAAACAGCAATAAGTGCAGCCTGGTGTGGCAGTGAGCAGTCCATGGATCACAGATACAGTATAAGACAATACCATAATGTATAGCAATATACCTGGCCTACTGCATTTCCTAATTGCATCATACCGTACATGCACACAATCCCACAGATCAGGACCATTCAGTACATTGCATGCTATCTACTGAAAGTGAAGTTGTTGTCAGATTAGTAGGTGCATGGTATGTCTACTCTCTTACTGCACTACAGAAAAGTATTTAATCAGCATACAATGGAAAGATTTATGTTTGCAAAGTTATATATTGAATATTGTCCCCTTTTCCTTCTCCTATAGCATATGCAGATTTCCAGTAAAATGAATGTCAGTTTGGAGATGTGATTGTAATGAACTATGCAGCAACACTGGTAGATCAGGTTTTACATGTTAAACAACATTCCAAAGATACACACAATGAAGCATGTTTTACTGGAAAATGTGCACTGTTAGAGTCTGTGACCACATTTGATTGACAGTTCTTTTTGTGCTATGTTCAGCTTGTTTCTGTTCCACAGCATGAGTGCTATTAAAGTATATATGGTCTGAGTTTGCATTGTGATACACTGCAAACTGTATGTTTATCGTGTCTCATTTTCACATCATGTTGAATGCGCATGTAATGTCAATCATGGCATTGAGATAGGATAAGAAAATAAATGCAAAATATTTATATATCTCTCCAAGAAAGTTATTAAATGAAATCTATAGATAGAAAAAGATAAATATTTATTTTCCTAGGAGCATCAGGAACAAAACAGTAGGAAATATTTAATACTAAGTTGGGTAAATATTGACATATGTACAACCTGTATGCAAGAACAATATTCATGTATGTTTATTATATAATCCATATAAAACAGGAAGGGATACCAGAGGTAAAGATGGTGTATATCTTGCTATTCAGTCAAGCATTTTGATGTCTACACAAGCAAGAGTTCTGAAACCATTTGAATAAATGGGAAAAGACGTTATCTCAGTATTAAGACTAATATATTTTGCAGGTTATTCAGCAAGTGATAAAGTTCCAAGGAACTGCTTGTCAAGAAAAATGCTGCCCCTGAATTTACTAGTCAGGTTCTCCTTTTGAAAGATTTTTAACTTTCTTCATACAGACATACACACATTGTTGCAAGAGATGAGAAGTTAAACATTATTTTGATGAGAACTTATACATAACGTTTGGTAATGCTACTATTCTTTCCTTTTGGGAATGTAAGTCTTCAGTATGTTATTTTCTCAAACATTTTTTTTTATTATTTTTCAAATACATTTGAATGAATTCCATAGTATTTATACATAACATCTTAAATGAGTATGTACACTATTTATATTAGCCTGACACGATAACAGATCTTAATGTATACAGTTACTTTATAAGTATGTCCAATCCATTATCAGAGAGTCTAATCAATTATTGTATAGTGTCAATCAATGATAAGATTTTTCCCCAACGGTTGTTGATAAATGGCTTTGGATAAATTCTTAGTTCTTTAATTTTAATTTCCAATAATGCTGTGGTCTTCAGTAGGCTGTAGAAGTCTTACAAAGTTGGTATTGTGTTTGTATCATCTTGTTGCTATACACTTCCTTGAAATTGCAAGTATAGTCCATACTAGATACATGTTTGACCTATTCAAATGAGGACCTTTGTTCACATTTAATAACACAAGAGCTTTAGTTAAATAAAATGATTCATTAAATAAAGCTTGTAAAAAGTTAGTAATACCATTACAAAATGGCTTAATTTTAACACAATCAAATAAAATGTGGTTCCAGTCTGCATTGTGTAGTTGCTCACATCTCCAACATATTCCTTTTATGGAAGAACTAATTTTGCTGATTCTGTCTGGGGTTAAGAATGCTCTTCTCAAGCAATTTTCAATTAAAAACTTTCCAGTATTGTGTAAAGGATGTATATTTTATTGATAATAAGATATTTGTTTTAATATCTTCAGTTAACTGCATTGCGTGTCCTTTTGTTATGTATTTCCAATATGTTTATCAATATTTTGTAAAATTTTGAAATACTGTTTCCCATGTCATAGTCATTATATATGATTTCATATATGTATTTCGTAAATTCTGGTATTTCTTTAAATGAAGAATTGTAAATTATTCTACTTAAATCTTGCGAATATGACAGAATACTCTGTAAAGTTAGCCAGTCCTGCTGTGGAATTTTCTATGTTGTTTTTATTACTTGCATATCTAAAACTTTTAGTTTGTTGATACATTGGAGCCAACAAACAAATCCTTTCTGTTCCCAGGAATTAATAATTTCTCTCTATATTTTATATGGAAAGTTCTTTGTGACTATAAATGGTGTTAAAAGATCAAACCAGATTTTTAAATCTATATTTGCATTAATAATTTTCCTAAATGAGTCAATGTAATAATTAATAATACGAGTTTAGTGGGTTTAGTTATGTTATATTGCATACTAATACATAATATGTGCCATGGCAAATTGTTTTTATATGTTATTTGAAATTTTTTTTGTTAATCAAATTGATATTATAGTTAGTAATTCTTTCCAATTTGCAGAGTAATTTGGACTTACCCAATCTGAGATTGTTTTAGATATTGATGCTTTTAAATATGTTTCTATATCAGGAAAGTTTAATCCTCCCTGTTTCCGTGGTCTGATATGATATATTAAAGCTATTCTGTTTCTTTTGGGAAACCATAAACATTGTATTAGGCATGAATTTATTTCTTTAAGTATATTCCTTTCTGGTAACAGTTGTATTGCCAAGGCAATATATAGGATCTTGGGCAGTAAAACCATTTTTATTTACTGTAGTCTATCTTCAAATGTTAATATTATTTTGTTCCATTTTTCCACAAATATATTAATTGTATTGATGATTTTATTGATTCCTAGATATTTTAAGGTAGATTCTTGTTTCCATATGATGTGATCCCCCCTTAGTCTGCAGTTCTTTTTTTTATTTAAAAATAAAAAATTTGATTTTGATTTATTGAAATTGATTCTGTATGTTATTTTGAGGACTGTCATTACTACTGATGTTTTTGTTGAATAATAAGAGATGGTGACAGTTGACGCAACACCCCAACCCCTTGTAGAAAATGGGAAAAAGGGGGTTGATGAAGATTATGATGATGATGATGTTTTCATGCACAGACATCTCTAATCACTCCCCAGTCAAAAGGATTATGCACATGTCCTGGATACCTCAGGTAATTCACAGCTGATGCATCTGTCTTATTTTCTTGGAGGTTATGACCAATGCTTCATGTGATGTATTATTTAGAACTGTCTAGCTTTGCTGTGTCATAGGAAAAGACTTAGGACAAAATTCCTGGTATAATTGCAAGATGCAGTCTAAAAATAAGATAACTCTCTTTGTTCTACTTGTAAAGTAACCCATCTTTGGATCAATTAAAAAATAAGGAAATCAATAAACTGGTGCTTATTTGATGAATCTGGTCTTTTTCTTTTTTCTTTTTCTTATTCTTTTTGTTATTAAATAGAAACTAGCATATCATTATATAACACAGCAATTTACAATTCTGTTTGCATCGCATCTTTATACATTCAACATTGATTGTGAGAAAAATGAAAAAAAAATACAATAATATTTCCAGCTTATTGTTTTTATACAGTACACTGCCGATGTATAAGCTTAGTGACCCTACTTGTATCCATCTGTAGTTTGTGAGGTAATTTAAAGAAATAATGACCACACTGTCCTAGTCCAAAGCGAGATATTGACCTCTGGGGTTTGAGAGGAAAGTTAAAGAAATAATGACATCATCCCCACACTCCCCACAGAAGCTACAAAGACCTTATGTGTACATCTCTGAGCAGGGCTGGTTTTGGACTTGGTAGGGTTCAGGGCAGAGTTCACTACTAAGCCTACATCAAAATCTACCTAGCCTTAGTGTGTGGGGATCACCAGATTCCCAGAAGCTCTGAATGTCTGGGGTATTCTGTGATGTATTTTATCCTTTATTTTTTATTTTTATATATTGATTTATTTAATTATTTATTTTATTTTTACTTATTTATTTATGAGAGATGACTGTTAAAACTGACCTTGTGACAACAGAGTCGTCACTTTAATCTAGATAACATCCACCAAGTAGTTATAGCTACTTCTATGTACAATTCCGATGTCTAACTGAGATAAAAGAGGATGACTGTGGAATGTATTTTAAATTTGTTCCAAAAACAGTTGCCATACATTAAAATATCGCACATTGTTTCACACAAATCAGATTAATCCTGCAAAGCCAGAATAATAAGCAACAGCAGGCAGTTTGGCATTTCTCTCCTCAGACAGCACAGAAATGAAACGAACTCTGTCTGTGCATATCAGGTATCCAGCTAAGCAGCCCATCATACTTCTCACAAATGCACACTAGTCCTGCAAAGCCAGACAGATGTAATCACAAAATGAACGATCAAACAGTTCATTGCCCCGGAGAAGCTATAGAGACAGTCTTGCATATTTATGAACATACTTAGCTTTAGATTAGGTGGGGCCCTAGTCAGAGGTTCAGGATAGAGTTTCTCTTCTAAGCCTGTGTACAAATCCCCCTAATCCTTTGTAGAAATCCCCCTATACAGCCAGGGTCGTGGGGGTCATCAGGCCCTCCAGAAACTCATAAGTTTCAGATGTTCTGTGATGCATTTTATGTCTTATTTTGGAAGGCAATTATTGATGACTTTTTCTTTTGTTTTCTGCTACCAAGAAAGTACATGTGCCTTCGAATATTGTGTGTGTTCATGTCAACAGATAAAATTAATATGTTTAAGATACACAAGTCAACACAACCTTTGACAAGCCAGGTCAATCAGACAAACTGAAGATACTCTAAATTTTTATACACATTCGCACACTGTCCCTAACAAGACAGGTCTGTCACAAGATGCATGTGTAGATAAACACGCATACACTGCACATGTCTATCTAAAGAAAACATATGCAGGCACAGTGAGGGCATGCAGGCTCTGCACTGAAGGCATCCCAGCCAAGAAATGAACCAGAGAACCTCTTGCTGTGAAGAGACATTATGCAACTCTACAGTTATCCACAAGTACCTGCAGGCAAATTGCATATTCACCTATGGCAGGTCTTTAGGATGCTAGAGAAAGTCAAAGTAGCTGGGTAAAACCTACTCAGAAACAGGGAGGACAAACTCCTCATAGAAGTCAACCAGAGGACCAAACACTGAGATATGCCAACACTAATCACTGCACTGTGCTATTTGCCATGCGATCTTTGCCATTAGCAGTTAGTTTCACAAGCATTCTGTCCCAAACCCCTCCAACACCTTCCCCCAAAATATAACTTGTTGTTGTAAACATGTCAGAAATTTGACTGTGATGGAAAATGAAAGAAAGTAAAGGTCAACTTCGTCTTCTTTGACATAGTGCAATACCTCCATCAACACACACATGTGCACACATACAGATACATGCATGTTGACAGCAATAATCATTTTACACATATCTCAGCAAGCCAGTTCAGTGGCTGTTTAACTGCAATCAAGCCAAAGAAGGGTAAGAGACACATTACGCTACAGGCTACCTCAATTCCCAGCAACCATAACCATTTTTTTTCTGTTTATTGATTGGATAAGCCCACTGCACAATTTGTCCCTTTTCAGGCTTGACCCAAGAGACCGTCTGGTTAAGTTATTTGATCAGTCACACAATGGGTAAATGAAGGTGGAAGTAATCAGACCCTGTACCGTGGGCACAAGCAACAGCTCATTAACAGCTTAGAACTTTATCCTTCTGCAGACCTGTACGACACACCCTTTCATATTTTGTACATGTCAGAAGTTTGACCGATGGAATAATGAAACAAATTAAGATCAGTTTGCTCCTCTTATTCAGATGACTGGTGAAAGTAATTAAAGAAAAAAATAATGGGTACAAGCACACAGTAGTCAGCAACAGTATTTTCAACCTCTTCATGAAGGAATTTGGAACGAAGTCAAAAATAATGGAGAGACAAAATGAGGAACAGGGTGTAAAAATATCATCTTTATATACTCATGACATTACTAGAACAACGGGCTTTGCATCAGCGTATGGTTTGTGAAGGATATGAGGTCTGAAACAAAAAATATCTCATTTAATTCCTGCATTCCTTAGCTTACAAGAAAAACAGAAATGTCATGTAGATTCAAGACAGAGCAAAAATAAGAGGCAAAATTAGTGACATTCTTTAACTGGCAGCCTTGCAATCCTTCTACACATGTACCTTACTTCATCCAACTCCAAATGGCAAAAAAGGTAAGACCTTTTAGGGGCTCCTTTCAAATCTAGCACAATGCTACCAACTGCCTGTTTTAATCTGGTTGCCTGGCAGTTTAATTTGAAAAAGAAAACAAAATGCACATGCTTATTGTGTAGCCTGTTCCAAACAATGTACACCACCAGGGGTATAGGCAGTTTTTTTCAGTTCATACTCTAAAATCTAGTTCTTCTGCCCCCCCCCCCCAACATCCATTCTGCCCATCCCCGGTCCCTAAACTAATATCATACTTTCACGTGTCCACACAATTTTAAATGGCATTTAGTAGCAGGGATATAGTACAATAAGCCTGTCCCACATCAACGTAGCCAGTCTCATACCACTCATGACTTGCAGACTGACTGCTGGTGGAACTGTCCGCATCTCTGGTTTTGGTTCAATAGATAAAACAGCCTAAACCATGCAAAGCAAACACCCTGCTGTAAGAAAGTCCCTTCTGCTCATAGCTAAGCAGAACCTAAACCACTTGCAGCATGCACTAGCAGCTTGTTCCAAAAGACTACATGCATACAAGGTCTTATCCACTCTCTGTAAGTAAACCACTCATGGGACACTGGCTGCTGCTCATGTACCAGGCTGGGATATAATCTGTGCCATCCGTGTAATAACCACATCTTGGTCCTTGTCAAGCTTTAAACCACTTCTGAGCACAAAACAATTGCAGATGTTTCATCTTCAAATGCTGGGCTCAGCTGTTTACTCTTTTGGTTTTTGTTCACTTGATAAAAAAGACTAAACCATTTGCTGCAAGTAGGCCCATTTCAGCCTGGAAAGAAGCCAGCTTAAACCATTCACAGAAAGAAGCTCTCTTCTCCAAAGCTGAAACACAGTTTAAACCACCGACAATGAGCAACAGCCATCTCTACTCCAGGCCACAAACAAGTCTTGCTACCACAACATCGCATGCACACAATTTGTTATCCATTCTCTAAGTCACCCACTCCTACCAAAGGACCTATCCAAATGATACAAGGTGCCTCTCCTGTACTACTGGTGCTATTGTAAACTGTCTGCAGCAAGATACTTCTTCTTACTGAAGCATTCAAATGTATGCCACTTAAGCTGTTCACAATAAGCTTGGCCACATTTCCACTCTAAACCTTAAACATCATACATACCACAAAAACCCTTATATGTGCAAATCTATCCATTCTGTACAAGTCACCCATTGCAAGCATAAGTTTAGAGGTGAAGTGTTTTTACTGATTTTTGCTTAATTTAATATGTATAACCTAAACCATTTTTAGTAAGCAGACCACTCCCAGTTTTAACTTGAAAAAACAACATATAATCATTGTACAATCATGCCCATAACCAGCAACTATCATCCCTATGAGATGCCATTTAATATCACCTATGGGGGACATTGATGTGGTGATCAATACATGGTTCAAAGCCTTTCAGCACAACATCAGTGTTACCATAGATGTGCTTCAAGGCCAAACCACCATCATCAGACATTATGTTTCACAGCCAAGTCATATTGCATCATAAAGTGCTGTATGACCTCTCTACTATTGCAACACTCACTGGCATGGTGGCAAGAATTGTTAAAGCAGCATTTCTATCTAGGCAAAATGCTGGGTTCAGTTATTGTACAGTAGAAAGAATGGTGGTTGGCACCTTACTCCATGCTATAATTCTCCATTTGTCCAGCCATCGCTAAAACTCCTTTATGAAGCTTGGCAGACCTGAAAAGTCAGTCTTGTATACATTATATAATGCCATCACTTTCACTTCTTCCTCTAGGATATACAGCATGTCTGGCACCAAATACTATGCAGTGAAATGTGGGTAGCATTCTAGAAACTGATGTTTTATTTCAGATACAACATTATCCAAAAATGTAGAGATGCCCAGTTTATTGAAGGGTCGTTAAAATCACCTAAAATAATAGAGGTTTTGCTAACAAAAAACTAATTTAGAACAGTGAGGAATCTTGTGGTCATCAGGGGAAGAAGAAGGTATTCTGTGCCATGTTATTAGCTAATAATTAATCCTCTCTATACTGATAGGTATTTCAATGGGTTCAGTTTATCGGTTCCTGGGGACCTGCCTGGCAGTAATATGTTCCTTGACAAATATGGAGATTCCATCATAGTTTCCATAGCATCTGAAGACCTGAAAACCACAAAAATAAGGATTAGAGAGACTGTCTATATATTTAAGCACAGTCTCAGTAGCTACACAGACATGAATGGTTTCTAAATGCAGAATGTCTCAAGATCAGGCAATTTATTGTTTAGACTTCTAGCCTTGAGGAGAGCCACCCTAACTTAATCCAATTTCAGGACTGATATGTTAGTTATGTTGTAAGGCCCCATCAGTTGAACTCTGCCTAAAATGGCACTAAGGGGACAGAAGAGGCTTTAGTCAGTATGCAGAAGCCGTGGAAAAAGAGGTACGGGTCAACCTTACTGAAGGAAGCTGAACAACTGAGCATCTTGTTCCATGCTGACACATATTGGATCCCCCTGGAATGACAGCAGCTATTTAGCCAATTATATAACAAACAGACAATGAAGGCACAAAATACATATAAGACTGCAGTTCTAAGTTCAGAGCTTCCGCTGCAGCATTCTTCTGAATTTGACTCCATATCTTTAGACAATTTTAATGGACAGCATTAAAACCACTCTGGGTTAGGACTGAAAAACTACACAAGCTTCTTACTTTTACCATAATAAGAACTTAGTACACTTATTGTGGCATTAGATGTAACCAACTTTTGTGCAAAAGTCAAACAATGTCCATAGAAGTGAAATACCCATAGTGCAAACAAAACTTTAAAAATGTATTCCTTTAGTACAGCAATAAATAAAGACCTCACATAATGCAGCACTCATCATAAACACAAATGCACACTAAAAATAAATCGGTGTCATGAATTTATTTTCCAAAGCAGTCATTTGAAATCCCAGTGATTGCTTTGGAAGCTGACCTCATGATGGGCATAAAAAAGCAACACAATACTTTATGGTATCCTGTTACCCCCCCCCCCAAAAAAAAAAAAAAATAATATATATATATATATATATATATATATATATATATATATATATATATATATATAAAGTTGTTCCATCAAAATAATTTAAAGATCCATATGGCAATCATAAAAAATATCTACAAAGTGCAAGACACACACACACACACACACACACACACACACACACACACACACACACACACTACTCTTATTGTAATTTACTTACCAGTCCTGCCTCGAATCTCAGAAAAGTTAGCATTAAAAGACATGTTATTAATCAAAACCAGTAAGCTGGATTAGTGGCCGTAACTGCTTCAGGGTCATTAGGCAAGCTAATGAAATTCAGCTTGGATTCTGGGGGGCTTGGGAGCAAGTTACTGGGCTGTGAATTCTATAAGCTGATTTTTTTGGTAGATACATATAGTGTATTAATCATTATTTTGCAGAACTGCATCTCTGATTGTCCCTGATTGTCTTACAAAAAAAAATTTCTCAGGAGTTATTTCATCCAGCACTGTATCAAGGGACAAACACAAGGTATATCATACTAACCCGATCTAGCAAAAAGAGCCAGCAAATGTCTAATGTCTAAAACAGTAAAATGAAAAAAAAAAGACTACCTGCATTCCCTTTGTGACTGGTGATACAGTGGTAAGCTTGGCAATGGCACCACAAACCATCATACCACAAAAATATGGGGAAAATGTATTGCTTGCATCTGTATTTATGCAAATTAAACAACCCGCAAATATACCTGGAGCCAATAACAACTGATCTTCAAACATTTGGTCATGTTCCCCAGTACAGTCAATGCTACTAGGTACCTGGCAGTTCTATGACATCGGTAAGCTTTATCTACCTGCTACCCTAACCCCCCCTCCCCATAAACAGAATTAGATCATCCTGACCTAGTCACCCTCCCAAGCAGCAAATATTAACTGCAAATAGAAGATGTGCAGAAACAGATGTAAACAGCTTTTCGCCATAAAGAAAAATGTATTAATAACTCACGTCTGAGAAGCTTTTTAGCAATAGACAGTTTTCCTACATGAGAAGGGGAGGGAGATTATAAGGTGATATGCAGCATTTTGCATTTTTATGTATTTTTTACACTGTTTTGCTACCTTCTACCTGATCCCATGTATGCTATAGTGTACATAGTGCATGGTTGCCAACATGACCCCACTACTATTTCGATTCCTCTTGCCGCCATTTACTATTAGTCCACAATTCAAAACTTCACCACTCCCGCTGACAAGCAAAACACTGAATCTGAGTCTGAAAAAAGTCCATTGGAGATCAGTTCTGTACCTGAGAAAACAAATACAAATAAGAATAAACAATAACTAAACTTATGGGTGGGGGCGAGACAAGAGCATGGATGTTACAGAGCTTACATTATACAGAGTCACTGGAATAGCAGCAATATGGACTATATATATATATATATATATATATATATATATATATATATATATATATATATATATTATTTTATTTACTTATTTATTTTATTTTACATTTGTTGACCAGGATAGTCCGACTGGATACATGTCCATTTTCAGCGGAGGCCCGGGGAGAAAAGCTCCAACAGAGTTACAATGACAGATCGTTACAAAATAGAGTTTAAGATGAACAAAAATGAAAAAGAAAAAAGCAATTTACATACTATCATAAACTACCATGCTCTAGCAAATGCAGAATACTACAGTTCATTATACTGTACATTAATAACATGCTAGCAAAGTCATTAGGACAAATTATAGCTTAGAGTTTGGCTAACATACATTGTTCTTTTGAGGTTAGATATCCCCTCTCTAGGTTGTTCTTTTTGGGATTGGATAATACTAAGAACTAGTATAGGCTTGGTTTATTGCAAAGAGCTAGTCTGGGTTTGTGCAAGGACAAAGCCAATGTGACTTATAATGGAGTTTTAGACTCTTTTTGAATTGAACTAGTGAAGTTATAAGCATGAGGTTGTTGGGGAGGGAGTTCCATATTTTTCCAGTGGTATTGGCAAACAGGACATCACCACCTAGGTTGTAAGATTTAATTGTTTGGACAAGGAGTCTATTTGCTGAGTGAAGGCAACTTAGATTGGTGTAAGGAATTATTATATTTTTTAGAGCAGGGGTGTTCTCAGGTTGTTTAAGGATTTTAAATGCTTCTATGAGTTGGTACAGCTGGAGAAGATTTGGAAGTTCTATCCAGCCAAGTTTTTTCAGGTTAATACAATGGTGTGTTCTGTAGGGCAAGCCAGTTACAAATCTGGCAATAATTTGTTAAGGTTAGTAAGCACGGGAGAGGCATATAGTAGGGTAGAGAGAAGGTGTGAGCGGGCAGTGGCTACTTTGGCAGTTGGAGTTAGGAAGGTTTTTATCCTGTATAAGGACCCAAGTTTCTTGTTTACTGACTTAATGGTTTGGTTGATATGCATATCAAATCTAAGTTTATTGTCAATGTTTACTCCTAGTAGCTTTGCATAGGTGTCAGGGGAGATAATGGTCCCATTATTGGATTGTATAGTAAAGTGTTCGGTCGGTGATTTATTAGTTGGGTAGAAGAGAAGTAGTTTGGTTTTGTTTGGGCTTAAGATCAGGAGATGGTCAGCGAGCCAGTTTTTGACTGTTGTAAAACTGTGCTGGGTTGTAGTTAGTAGGTTTTCTAGAGAGGCATTGGAACATATTAGAGTTGAGTCATCTGCATACTGAATACAGGTGGCTTCAGTGATAACTGTATGGAGGTCATTTATAAAGACTGAAAAGAGAAGAGGTCCTAATATGGAGCCTTGAGGAACTCCTATGGTATTTGGTAGCAGGCAAGAGAGCTTGTTCTGCCACAGTACTGCTTGTTGTCTGCCAGTGAGGTAGGCTTGAAACCAGTCAAGAGCTGGATTTTCTAGATGCAGGGTTTCCAGAGTGTGGAGAAGTAGCTGGTGGTTTACCATGTCGGAGGCTTTTGACAGGTCCAGGAAGAGAGCAGAGGATATTTTTTTGTTATTCCGGTTAAGGTTTATTTTTTCAGTAAAAGAGAGGAGGGCAGTGGTCATACTGTGATGGGGTCTAAATCCATGTTGAGAGTCTGTTAGTAGTTTGTTCTGGGTGAGATAGGACATTAGTTGGTTGTGCACACACTTTTCCATAATTTTGGCAAGTGGTGATAGTATGGCTATTGGTCTGTAGTTTGATAGTTCTGTGGATGTGCCGCCTTTATGGAGTGGTATAACGTAGGATATTTTCCATATTGAGGGGATTGTGGCCTCGGTTATGGTTCTGTTAATTAAGATCGAGATAGGGTAGGCTATGACATCTGCAGCTATTTGCAGATATTCGGCTGGGAGAAGATCAGCAGAAAGGGTGGTTGGCTTTAGCTTTTTCAATATTATTTATTTATTTATTTTTTTTCTGACCAAAGAATAAATAAAATTTAAAAAGCAAGTACTTCATAAAAGTACCCCTAGCTGAATAATGACCTAGGCTGTTGCCTAGCTGGCCTGTGTGTAAGGCTGGCATTGCCTCCACATTCATTATTTCCAACAGTTCCTCTTTCCTGATAAAAAACTGATGTAACCTGTCTGCCTATTTCATTTCATTTCTTATATAGGTAAATCTCCCAGTTACCCTGCTATACTATCTGCAAATATCTAACAACCCTTAACTCCTTTTCATCCCTCTCACTCAGCACTGCCCTCATATGCTGCCATGAAATGACCATAGCCCATGAAAGCTATCCAGCTCTGGATCCTCTGCCACAAGCAATCTCCACCTTTCACCACCGTATCCTACCCATTATAAATTGTGATAAATGTTTGAAACAAAACATGGCACACTTCTGCATTATCTTATTGTGCCAGTGTATATACTGAACCAGCCATGACTGCCTTACTTCATACTGTGCAGTCCTTCAACATTCATCAGCCCTTCTCAGCCCTCTACACCCTTCTCACTTCCTCCACTATTCCGGTCTTCGTGTTTATCCTCCTGCTCTGACTACTGTGCTGTAACCAGTCTGACCAGTATTTTGTGTAAAATCATGGAGCGAATCATATGGGAAGGAAGCTGATCCGTAATGATACAGAGACCTTGTTTGTTAGAATAGTAGTGGTTTGCTATTGGGAAGGATACCTTTTGTCTCTTGTGGCATTCACTGAAGTAATAACAGCAGCACTTCATGAAGGACTGCCACTGCGTACTGCGTGCTGTTTATCCTGACCTTTTTAAAGTAACCACCATTAAGAGATAAATTAAAAGCATTGCATGCCAATCCATACTAAATTTAGTGGATAAAAAATATTTAAGCAACAGAAATTCTCGAAGTTATGGGATATCTGCTTATCCTGATGAGTATTTCCACTGGTGTCTCACAGATTTCTGTAATTGGGACACTTCTCTTTAAAGTATTATATACAGGTAATAAATTGGGAAACTGAGTTGTTTAACCATCTACATTGATAATTGCACACTGGGGTACATAATTAGTTCAATGCAAAAATATTAAAGTTCTTCAAAATGTCAGACCTGGCAAAAAGGACATAATTTTGATTACACAGCCAGTGGTCAAATAAAAATGGCAATGTCATTAAACATCTTGGGAAAATGGTAGACAACTATTAGAGGCTCTGATCAGCCTGTCTCTTCCAATGTCAGAAGAGCATACTCTGTAGTCCACCAAAGCATGTCAAATTGTTTGAGTAACATTATCATAATACATCACTGATCTGACCCAATGCCGAATGATACAATTTTATAGGTTCATAGGTAAGCTTTAGGCTAGCTGCCTTTGCAGCCCATTTTAAACTTAGCTAATTTCCCTTTAGGTGCTTGAATTAACCTATCTCACTGGAAGTTAGATTGGTCTTCCTCATTCCATGCTTGATAATTAAATATTACCTCTAGTGGGAATAAATGGGATCATAGAATAGATAATTTAAGTGGACCAACGCATGGGATAAAGCATTTAGGAGCTTCCTCTGTCCATTAGTAATAGAGGGTCAGTCCTGGGGTATATCTTCTGTTTCCCATCTATAGATTCAAGTTGCTTTTAAATATAGACAGAGAGGTGAGCCAGTTTTAGGTATATCTTGCTGGGCAGACAGAAGGGCAGAGGGGTAAAGTTAGAGATACATTTATTGGCCAGTATATTCACTATATCTTCAGCCTCAGTGTAGGTAACATCATTCACAATCAGCCCAGAGCATTGCTGCATTGTGCTTTTGAGATTACAAATATAATTGGAAAAGGCCTTGTAATTGTATTTGGCTTGGGTAGCTATTTTAGCCTCAGACTTGGTTTTAGTTCACAGGTTAGTACTAAGCTAACTGCCCTTGTGAGCCATTTTAAGCCTAGCCAATTATCCCTTGTGAGACTCAAACGCTGCACCTTGTGTTTGTAAGGCAAACACCTTAACCAATGGCCACCCTCCCAACCTAGTGGATTTCGTAAGCTCCAGACTCTTTGTTTATTTCAGTGACATGGTCTCTATCACTCTGGGAATAACATTTTTTACTTTTGGTCAAAATTCTCTCTTTTTTTTTTTTTTTTTGTAAAGCTTGTTGATATTATGGTTCCACCATGTGGGTTTGTTTCCAGAGTTTGCCCTGTACTTGTTCCTATGGGGCACAGCTGCATCAGTACAGCTGTGTACATTCTGGTATAGTGAGGTGGTTTACTTTTCTGCATATTTAGTGGAATTAACTTAATTTGGTGGGAAACTGAAGCTTGCTAATGTGTTACTTAGGAGTAGGTACTTTGTCTTAAAGAAATCTCTAAAGGTACCTTGCATGAAAGGGATCTCTGGTTTCAGTTTTATTTTGAAGGAGACAGCTTTATGGTCAGACCTAACAGGTGATGAAGATATGAACTGATAAAACAACTATCAGGATACACCACGAGAATCCAACTTGTAGATAAAAATCTTCTTTATTCCAATAACAGTAAAAGATAAGTGCTTTCCCGTGCTTCACGCACGCTTCATCAGATCTATTGAAATGCATTTGTTCTTCTCTTATATAGTAAAAAACACATCCAATTAAATACAAACAGACCAATAAAAGCTCTTCATCATTAATTAAAAATTTAAAATCACATGCAGCAAATTCTAACTCCTACTGAATCACACTAACCTGCCTAATGTCGCCAAATATAAAAAAGTACATCTATACATCTCATTTCTCATCGTACAAATGTACACGCGTCCAGATATCATGACAAAAAGGCACATATATAAATAGAAATATGAATGTTAATAAAAAAATAAAAAATAAGAATAAAAGCTAACGAACAAGCACATAGGCAGCCACAAGAGCCATCTATCATTCTCATAGACGGGCTGAAATAGGAAATATAAACAATACAGTAAGTCATCTTTCAAAAACAGTGTACTGATCGCTGACATCTCCTTTTATGTAACTTACAAGTAGCAGGCTGGAGAACTTGTCTAGGTCATTTAATCTAGATATAAACATATCAGCCTTGCTGTAAATCGCTGATGTCTCCAACACAGCTATAACTACTATTCGTGCTGATTCATTAATCAAAAGCTATTGTCCAAGCGGACAAAATAAACGAGGCAAAACAAATGTGCAATCTGAATACTCATTCACATATCATTCAAAGTTGTATTCCAATAAATCAACAGGCAACAACCACACCAGACGACAGGAACTTGATAACTGCGGCAGGTGTCTTACATCGTTCTAGTACTAAACAAAGCAGACGAAGCAAAAATTGGTGCTCAATCTCTACCACTAAGAAATGCGACAGCAAACAACAAAGGAAACATATTGAACTATTTCATCATCTAGTCAAAACAATATCTATTGACTAAAACATATGACTTCTTATGGATGTTAAATGTTAAGAGCTAAACGTAACGTACCATACAAAATCTATAGGACACGGCAGACAGCGTCAATACTTCCTTATTCGCAAAACCATGATGTGAAAATCAGGAACAAACCATCAAGAGTCAATAGTTATAGATAGACAATTAAATGTTAATGCTAGGAAATAAACAATGACCTACATTTATCATTATATAATCAATAGACAGATGTTAAATATCAAACATCAAATAACAAATACCCTCTGTTAGACATCGGACTTTATATATTCCATATTATTACTCCAATATTTAATGATTGCTTATTTATATAACAATCAAAAAACCTTTCGTCTTGGTTTAAAATAAAATAAAAAACCTATACTACTTGGAGCGCAACAATTAACATTCATAATTGGTGTTGTTCTATATAGCAACCCTAAGATATATTACATAGAAATCCGAAACAACACTTTGATCTGAATATAGATATAAATATAATAGCCCTAGAGCCTATTAAAGTCCATCTATAGGACCAACTCAAAAATAGAGCTATGACTAAATGGTTTCCTGAAGTAGACAGATGTAATGAATCTCAACTGTGTTCAAGATCAGGTATATAGTCTATATAAATTCGCTAAAAACAAGATGGATAAATATACAATATCTCATCGAACTGAATCCTGATCTATAGTATCTAAATCGATTAAAAGTCACAGGGCTTCAACAACCAACCCAGCCTGTTATTAATTAATAAATATATAGTCCTCTCTAACTCTATGTGTGATATAGATGTTCACCTGTGTTCCAGGAGGGGTTTCAAGGAGACATAGTTGTTGATACCAGGTTCCCTATGTGCTCCTGAATGAAAAATCCACTCTAACTCTAGTCTAGCTAGGTAGTTACTATTGTTGCCCATCCTGGGATTAGTTTTTAAGGCCTGTAAGACTCTAAACCTGAATTCATGTGTAGGGTTCATGCTGATATGTTTTGCCAACGCATTCAGTTCATTGTTTTTACAAATGTCATAGACATGATTGTAAATGCGTTCTCTCAGTCTCCTCTTTGTGAGTCCAATATAGAACGCCTGACAAGATGTACAATTGGCCATATATATTAAATTTGTGGTGTTGCAATCAGTGTATCTATTAGGTTTATACTCAAAATAACCTTCAGGATGTTTAAAATGTTGTATGGTCGTAATGTATTTACACATCTTGCATTTTTTACATGGAAAAGTGCCATGTGTCTCCACCTCACTCTCTCTAATATAAAAACTATTATCCAACTTCTTGGAAAAAATCTCTTTCAGGTTGTCACAAGTCCGAAACGTAAAGGATGGTCTATCACCTACAAGTAACTTTATATCATCTGTCATCGTAAGTATGTTCCAATGCTTAATAATTATATTTCTAATCCCACCATTGTCATTAGTGTATTTCAACATAAAAGTGACCTTCTTATCATTGGTTCCTTGTATGCTGTGAGTTCTTTCATCTTTTCTAAAACAACTCATTCTGTTACCTTTGACTGTTCCTGAATTATGTTCTAAGGGAACTCGTCCAACTGTAGGTGGCACTATATCCCGTCTTATATCTTTAATCAAAGTTCGATTATAACCCCTCTCCAAAAAAGTGACTCCATAGTATCAGCTTCTTTTTGTAGGATGAAGGGATCCTTACATATCTTAGTAATCCTCGAGAATTGGCCCCTTACAACCTCAGAAAATAAATGCCTGGGGTGCATGCTGTTGTAGTCCAGCATTGTATTTCTCCAACATTTTTTCCTAAACAATTTTGAAGTCAATCTCCCTTCACTGTTAAAATATAGGGTCACATCTAAGAAATTAATGTCTCCACTAGAGTATTCATGTGTGAACTTGAGAAATGTAGTAGTTTCCTCTAGATATTCTACAAACTTCCCAAGTTCCTCTATGGTACCATCCCATAGCAGTATCACATCATCTTCAAATCTCCTATACAACCGTATCTTGTCCATCCACAAACTATTAAATAGATGTTCCTGCTCCCAATGATACAGGACAAGATTGGCATAGGAGTTTGCGCATGGGGTGCTCATAGCGACACCCCATGTCTGCAGATAATATTTACTATTAAACATGAACATTTTGCAGTGTAACACCATGTCTAAGAGTTGGTTAATCAAGATTTGCCTATCACCTGAAAAGTTACTATTCTTAACCATTAACTCTCTCACAGCCTGCAAACCATATTCATTTGGAATACATGTAAATAGGTTACAGACATCAAGCGTGACCATAAACAATTTCCTACCATCAGTATTCAATAATTCAATAGAATCTAGATCATTCAGTAAATGTTGTGTATCCCTTAAGATGGTGTTAATATTATTGACCAGGGGTCTCAACATCTTCTCTAAGAATATAGAGATATTGTAAGTCGCCCATTGTCTACCTGATACTATTGGTCGCATGGGCAGCGGCTCAACTTTTTTGTGTATTTTAGGTAGACCCTTCAGAACTGGTATGAGGGGTTCATTGATGTACAAAAAATCATACATTTCTCGGCTGATTTGTCGGCACATGAGTAAGTCATACAAATTGTCACTGACACTATTTATTACATCCATAACACCTTCAAGTGTAAGTTCCTTGTATGTACTGTCATGTGTAAGAGTTGTTTGCATAACAGAAACATATTCAACTTTATCCAGTACAACAACACCTCCTCCTTTATCAGCTGATGTTATTAAAATGTCATTGTTCCTTTGTAGATTAATCAAAGAATCATATTCAGCTCTATTTAAATTAAAGAATCTATTCCTAACACTCTTCCTTGAATAGAAAGCATATAGATCTTTTTCGCATGTTCTAACAAAACAATCCACCATAGGTGGTAACTGGGGAGAAAACGTACTTTTCCGTTTAAAATCATTCACAATAACATTATCACCATCACCAACCTTATTTTTAAAAAACAGTTTAATAGCCACCTTCCTCGCAAAAAGTCTCAAATCAGTCAAGGTCTCAGACAATTTGCTAGACTGCGAGGGAATAAAATTCAGACCCCTGTTCAGGAGTGATGTATCAGATGCAGATAAAGTACATTTAGAATGATTAAACACCAGAAAAGTCAATTCCAGTTCCTTTTCTGTTGCTCGTACCTGTCTGTCGAAAACTTCCGTTTCCTCGGTCCCCAACTCATGGATCTCCCTCGAGCTGCTTTGTATAATTTGATTGGAAAAGGAGCATCCATTTGGTTACTCACTATCGCAGTGTGTCGTTTAACTGCTCCTGTTCTGATGGAATCATCGACAGGACGTAACGCTAGTTGGTTTGGTGGAGGTGTTTGTGTTCCCATTAATACAGTGGAGTGTTCACCTCTAATACTAGTCGACTCTCCTGTGGAAGTTACAGCTGTAGCTGAAGGCGCCAAATTTGAATCTCTCACGTCACCAGCTTCCGGTTTCCCCGAGTCCGAGTGTATATTGCGATCCCTCTGTGTCATATTACTCTCAACTGTTCTCGGCCATACAAATATATTCCCTTTTTTAAAGTCCTGTAAATCTCTGGTCAATTTACGTTGTTTAATATTACTCAATTTATCACTGTATAGTTGAATTTGTGTAGATATGCTGTTTAACTTTCTGACAAACTTTTCAGCGCGAAACCGCTCCTTGATATTCTGGTACAGAATATCAGTTTCTGTCTGTAGAGCAGTCTCAAGTGGTTCAAAATATTCAAGTAGTAAATTAATGTACTTACTGCCAAGTTCTAGATTTAAGTCCTGCCATCTCTTCAATAGATCCGGGTAGAGATGACCATAAGTAGGCATGCACAGGATGCACATGCCTCTCGGTACTACATTGAAGTGTAGGCATGCTTGTAAATGTTTTCTCTGCCACGAAAATCTCTGCAGTTTATACAAATTGTTCTCCAACTCCCTTGTTGAGTTATAAAAATCATTCATGTTCACATCTGATTCATTCCTCATAGTTCTTATATCTGTTGTTTCTGAAACATCCAAATTCAGTAACGGATTATTTTTAGATGGTAGGAATGCATCGATTCCCAGTAAACCCATTCTTGATTCTGGGTTATAATCCAACTCAACATTAACATTCCCCATTGCGTGGAGGTAGCGGTACAAACAAAAGATGTATTGATAAAACGTTGAAGCAATTACCGCTAAACTCTCCCAAAGTATCCTGTAGCAAGGAAACCAACACGAACTGATAAAACAACTATCAGGATACACCACGAGAATCCAACTTGTAGATAAAAATCTTCTTTATTCCACTAACAGTAAAAGATAAGCGCTTTCGCGTGCTTCACGCACGCTTCATCAGATCTATTGAAATGCATTTGTTCTTCTCTTATATAGTAAAAGACACATCCAATTAAATACAAACAGACCAATAAAAGCTCTTCATCATTAATTAAAAATTTAAAATCACATGCAGCAAATTCTAACTCCTACTGAATCACACTAACCTGCCTAATGTCGCCAAATATAAAAAAGTACATCTACACATCTCATTTCTCATCGTACAAATGTACACGCGTCCAGATATCATGACAAAAAGGCACATATATAAATAGAAATATGAATGTTAATAAAAAAATAAAAAATAAGAATAAAAGCTAACGAACAAGCACATAGGCAGCCACAAGAGCCATCTATCATTCTCATAGACGGGCTGAAATAGGAAATATAAACAATACAGTAAGTCATCTTGCAAAAACAGTGTACTGATCGCTGACATCTCCTTTTATGTAACTTACAAGTAGCAGGCTGGAGAACTTGTCTAGGTCATTTAATCTAGATATAAACATATCAGCCTTGCTGTAAATCGCTGATGTCTCCAACACAGCTATAACTACTATTCGTGCTGATTCATTAATCAAAAGCTATTGTCCAAGCGGACAAAATAAACGAGGCAAAACAAATGTGCAATCTGAATACTCATTCATATATCATTCAAAGTTGTATTCCAATAAATCAACAGGCAACAACCACACCAGACGACAGGAACTTGATAACTGCGGCAGGTGTCTTACATCGTTCTAGTACTAAACAAAGCAGACGAAGCAAAAATTGGTGCTCAATCTCTACCACTAAGAAATGCGACAGCAAACAACAAAGGAAACATATTGAACTATTTCATCATCTAGTCAAAACAATATCTATTGACTAAAACATATGACTTCTTATGGATGTTAAATGTTAAGAGCTAAACGTAACGTACCATACAAAATCTATAGGACACGGCAGTCAGCGTCAATACTTGAAGATATGCAAGAGATAGTGCAAGATACTCCCATATTAGTAAGGACCAGATCCAAGATGTTGTTCCCACCTAGTAGGTACTCTGACTAATTGTTCCAGGGTGTTAATATTGACAAAATCCAGGAATCTCTGTGTTTGTGCACTAGTGGTGGTGTAGGTTTTCCAAGGCTATATTTGGATAGTTTAGATCACCTAGGAAAATGGTATTGGGTTTAATACTGAATGATTCTAGTTCCTGTAGGCATGCATTGTGGCTTTCATGGGTCATAGAGGTGGTTCTATAGCTAGTTAATATATGGTGCAAAAGCTTTTAGATGGTTATTTGGACATGAAGAAGGTCTAGTGCATCAAGTTGCTGTGAGTTTCTTCTGGATGAAGATTGAGACACATCCACTTTCTTTCCCTCCTGTGCACTAGCAGGTCTAAACATGTGGAAGGAATTGTAGCTCTGGATGGCTGGAGTGCTCTCTGCCATTTTGAACCATGTCTCAGTAAGTACACAGATGACAGTGACCTCAGATTGAGAAGAGCGTGTAGTGAGTGGAGTTTTTTTGTTTAGGATCCTAGCATTGATCAGTAACACCTTCATAGTTTCCTTTCCTTGTTTCATTATTTTTGTCTTATTCATTGTTTCTTGTGACTGTCATCGAGTTTTGATTTTTCACAACCATTTTCATGTGTCATAATGGAACTAGATAATGTAGCTAAGGAAGGGGGCAAACGGTAATAGTAATAATAATAGTAATATAGAGCATGTAACTGATAAATGGATACATGGCTTAAAATTCCTGCAAGGGCAGATAGCCTAGTACTACCCCATCAGCATGATAGACATCCAAGAAATCTGAAGTTATAAACTTTGAAATATTAGTATTATTAAATGTTACCACATATCCAGAACAGTATCAAATACTACCAGAAACTGATACTTCAAGAAATGTACTTGCGTTATAATAGTGCTCCTTTTCAAAAATATTTTCAAAGATATATTAATGTGCAGATCTCAATACAAGAATTACAGGAAGCAAGATCCATGGCATAGATGGGAGTGAGTGTGTGCTGCCAGCCCACACATCCTAGGGGCATAGAGGTTGTTCTATCTTATGACATGGTCACATCTAGTGAGATCAATAGGTGCTACATGCTGTGGTGCCTGACCCTACTGTGGCATACTACCTGAGTGCATTAGCTGAGGGGAAATCAGTGTGTAGAAAACACTACCCCTTGGGAGACAGCAGGAGCATAGCTCGTTAGAGCTGTCAGGGGATGCTATCAGGTAGAGTATGTAGGCAACTCCACAGGACCAACAGCTTAATCTGCTCCAATTCTCATCAGGGAAAGAGGGTCAATTGAGATCCTGGACAGGAACATATGGGCTAAAGCACTCTTACCTAGCCCAGTAGCCGAAATAGAGGCAGAAACAGGGTGAGCAGTCCTTAAATTTCAAGCAAAAATAAAAAAAAAATTATATAAAGATATAGAGAATCGCAGAGTCTTTTTCTTTTCTGAATAGTAATGTTTATTAAACCATTCCTTCTGACAGATGAGTGCTGTAGTTGTCTTACATTTTAGAATTTCCTTTCTTATTTATACACGGGTTAACAAAATACAATAGTAATCTGTATTAGAATAAAAAAAAGAGTGCTGAGGGGACAAGGGCCTAACCAATGAGGGGCAAGGAAATTACCTGGAGATGTTAGGAGCTGGGTGATGGACAACTGGCCTATGGAGTGTGAGCACTAGCTAAACCAACTGTGGGGACATGCAAATGAGGAAGAGAAAAGATGGAGCATGATTGAGCGATAAGAGCAGCCAGTGGATAACATGGTGTATAGGGGAATGATTGGCTTTTTAGCTCACAGTTCCTTTTAAATGATTTTAAATTAATTCTGAAATAATTTTAAAATGGAGGCTGCATGGATGGACTAATTGGAAGGAGACCAAAAATATACCCAGAATTCAATAAAATCTATGTAGGCACTGTGTAGAGATTACATGGATTTTATCTGTGTACACAGCCATGGATCCTCCCAGACAGCGCACAATACATACTAATTAAGGTACATTGCTGAAGGAGATTAGAGGTACATGGATATTTAATTCATGCAAGTAGCAGTGTAGAGACTGTCCCATACTTGTGGAATGTCTAGAAAATGGCCTGGACAGGTAGTAAGCATAGGACAGCAATTTTTTTTTATTTCAATGTACGTTTGCGCAATGCTGCCCAGTGCTTAGTGATGCTGAGCTGTGCTTATACATATGCATCTGACATTTGGTATATATTTAAAAATAGGAACTGGATGTTATCAAATTATTTATTTATTTTTTTATTTTTTGTTTCCTCCCTGTTTGAGCAGAGCAGCATGCTGCTTACCAATGCTGAGCTGCATTTATACATATGCACCTGACATCTGTTATATGTCTAAAAATAGAAACCGGATGTATTTAATTGTTTTGGTTCTGCATTGCTTAGCAACCCAGTGCAGCTTTGCTGTGTACCACTAACAGGGATCACAGTAGTATATATATGAAGATATACTGCTTCCCTGCACTATCCAAGTGGCTAGACATGTTGAGTGATGAGGTATAGTGTAGTAGGTCTTGAGTTTGAGTACTGATATGTTTTACAATTTTTGTTTTGAGAATGAGTCAGCTGACTGAAACATGTCTGTAATGTAAAATAAAATATGGTTATGTTTAGCAAAGCAGCACTATGCTAAGCCCCGCTTAAATGGTTTCTGTGAGTTTGCACAGTGCTCAGCTCCACTGAAACATGGTTAATGGTTCACTCTGTTTGCACAATGCTCAGCTTCACATATATTCACTTAAATGGCTTGTGCAAGTTTGGGCAAAGCTAAGTGATGCACAGCTTTTTTTGAAAGTTGCAGTATGATGTGTAAAGGCAAGAATGCATTCCATATAAAGGCCAATAGGCAGGAATTTCACACCATTCACTGGAGTTGTCACTTAGCTGCTGATATGCCTGGTGGTGTTGGTGAAGGAATGAGCTTTTGGGTGCAGAGATGGGCTGTGCAGGAGTCCAGAGTGTTTGTTGGACTCCTTGTCTGCAACTATAAACCCCAGCTGCTGCAGGGCAATTACCAGGACTCAGAATGTAAGTCTGGGGCCTGGGATTGGTTGGCTAAGGGCCTTAACAGTACTACTGGTATCCCCCACACTGTTAAGCAGTGTCGTCACCACAACGACAACCTGAAGCAAAGGAAGAGGGGGAACTTTGGACACCTGGGTCCAAGAAACACTGGCTGGGTGCATCCCAGAGATATGTTAATATGTTTCCTAGTGATTTATAAGTATACAAACTGAATATGTGCAAAACTATTATGCGTAATGCTTTCTTTCTCTTACAACAGCTGCAGATGAGTGAATACATAATGTGCAGTCCCTTGCAAGGCATCTGGCTAGGATGAGGCGTGAGTGTGGTGAGTAGGAAAAAAGCAAAGCAATAACCTTATGTATAATGTACTGTCAAGATAAAAAAGTATTTACAGAGTTTGCAGTCCTAACAGTCAGGTATAACATAATTGGAAACTGTAATCTATTTAGTAAAGTGTCAGTGCCTACCTGAAATGGTAAACCAAGTTAAGTCAAGTAACCATGCATTATTGTGTAGTATAGCTTACAAACATCAGTTGAGGTTGTGGTCTACACAGATTAACAGTCACTGTTCTGCTGTGCTCATTGTGTGAAACATGCTGTAGGTTGCACTCAGGTAATGACGAGGGTATATGTGTTATTACTTACAGGTGTGACACAGCTATCCATGCTGTACATGCCAGACTTGAAGCAACAGTAAGACATAGATTTTAAAGGGTGATGGTGCTGTGGTATGTACTGCTTCAAAATAAGAAGTGCTCACTAGTCTTGTAGTCACTGCATGTGTGTTCTAATCTAACACCAGTCAAATGTACAAATGAAATGAATAAAGACTGATGAAAAACTGTCTGATAAATGTAGTGCAATACCTACAGTAAGTTTCAAGTCTGTGTTATGGCCATTTGGTGTCATATAATACTGTATATTCCACACACTTGAAGAACAAGGTGTATGGGTAAGGTAGCTGACGTTATGGTCAGATATGCATGTGTATAAATGCCAGATTTTAAGGTACATTACCAATAAAAGTGTAAAGCATTGAGAAGAAATCTGCTCAAATAACTGTGCAGTATGGCTGTATTCACTGCATGTGTGTTCCAATCTGACCCCAGTCAACTGTGAAACAGAAATGAATAAAGACTGCAGAAAAAAAATTGTCTAATAAATGTAATGCAATTCCCACATTAAGCTTCAAGCCGCTGTTATGGCCATTTCTAGTCAAATAATGCTGTTTATTCTTCCCACTCTAAGAACAAGGTATATGGGTAAGGTACCTCAAGTTCTGGGCAGATATTCATGTGTATACGTGCCCAATTCTCAGGATCAGTATCAACAAAGTATAAAGCAGGACTGTGTCTTGATAAATACTCTTTTCCAATAAGTGTGAAGTATTCCTGTATGCACTGCCATGTCTTTTATAATCTAACAGTCGTCAAATGTTAAATTTAGTGCACATGTTTCCTGGAGTCATAGCTTGTGGGTTCTAATCCCATGGCAGCTAACTAAGAAATCACTGGCTGTCTACTTGAATTAGTGTACACAAACATACCTCTCGACTGTCATGATTTTTTGGAATGTAATGACTAATGCCCCACGTCTGGTCCTTGATTAGTGGATAAATGACATTACTTGGAATGCAATTTATTAGCAAATCTGTTTACAGAACACCTTGGAAGTAATAGGTTCATAGGTTCATTGGTGTGTACTAGACTAATGGCTCTGGAGCCTTTACAAGCCTAGCCCATAGATTTACCCTGGCATCGTAATTGAGCAGCATGACCCTCAGAATGCAATTGTTTGCAGTATCCGGAAGCCCAGGGGTGACAGGTGCAGGCCATTTCTGGCAAAGCATCGAGGTCTGTCAATCATGTCATCCCAGCATACTACGTAAAACAGTTCCCTGTAGTTGTGTACCTGCATTTGTTAGTGCTTGCCCCATACTGTCCCATGCTAACAGATTGAGAAGTATGTACATGTATCATCATCTATACAAGACTTGATGTCCCTGTACACACAAGTGACACTGCACTCTTGTAGTAGTATGTGTTATTAGTCTGTGTAGTAATATCAACTGTGAGGTCACTAATGGTATGTTTTTCTCTCTCTCCCACCCCTTGTCTTCTCTAATTTATTATTATGAAATTTATTAATTTTTTACTGTTGTTTGCTATTACGGTTTGATATTAATATGTTCTTTTAAACTAACTGTTTTAGCCTTATGTGTTATGCCATATTGGTTTGCTGTTAACATACTTACTGTTATGCTATTTATTGTTGTGTTCCTCATAATATTCCTTAATAAGTATTTAGATTAATCAATATTATCTTCCATTATATTAATACTAACATTGCTTTGGTTATTACTTATCTTACTTTATGTTTATATCTAATTTATTACATTGCTACAAGGTAGGCCGGTTTCAGTTGATCCACCTACCTTGCCTCCACTGGCTGTGGAACCCAGGGCCCAACATGTCTGGGCTGCAGCCTGGTGGTGCCCCCACTGCTGCCCCTGCAGTACCTGTGGTATTGGGTAGTTCCAACCCACAGACTGGGACTGGGCCTCCCTCTGAAAGTAGAGGTGGAGGGGGCGATTTTGTCAATGATCAAGAACTGCCAGGTATGGTGTACAGGGTGGTTTTATGAACTTTAGGTGCATGACTGTGCCGGATGGAGGACATGATCACCATCCTGGTGTGGCAGCCTCACTCTGCACCCCAGCCTCCACCACTGCCACCACAGAGGCAGTGAAGGAGCAGTGCTGACAGTCCCATGGGTGAGGACTTGAGTCACACTGCTACCATGTGGATGCTCATGGGACTGAGATTTCACAACACTCTCCCTGTTCAAGGTGTTCACCCCCCTCTTGTATCACACACCAACCCTGTCTGCTGTCTTGACTGTCTGCAAATGCTTTCTCAACTTCCCAGCTTACCTCCCTCACACGTACCTATGCCCTTTCCCCAACATTCCACTCTCATCTTAAAAAAAAGATGGGCACCTGTCTCCCCAAAAAAATAATATCCCATACATAGCTCTCCATTTCACACATGTCCACTGGACACACTTAATTTGGTCCAATTGGCTTGACAACATAGGTAGGTTGTCATCACCCCTCTGGGGTGACAGTCTAAATTCAGCTAGAAATTTGTCGCAGTGCACAGTTGGTGCTGATGAAGAAATGGATAGCAATGGTTCTTTCCTACATCAGTCCTGCATATCCCTGACTTCCTTTCACTATGTTTTTCCCTGCCTGCACCCCTTTTCACCACTGTCCTATTTCCCCATTTTTCTTTTCTTTAAAGATTTTTTGAGTGATGCGTTGCTAAATAGTGCTACATTGATATATGATTTTGTAAAAATATTAATCATGTTCAAAATGTACACCTGCTCCTTATTTTGAAACAGGGCCATCACACCTGCATGACAGTGGCTCAACCCAGAAAGCCAAACAGCTACTAATTAACACACGTGTTTAAATGAAAACATAGTAATTACCAGGTTTTCATCAATAAGCATGTCTTAGCGGTTCTGTACATTGTGCCATGCTGTGCAAACCAATTGAATAAAATATAGAAAAATATTACTGTAATTAGTACTCACCTAGGGAAATATATCACCATAAAGTCATGTACACAACAATGAACATAAGTAAGATATGTAATAGCAGGCAACTGTGCAATTATATGTACAACATGTAAAATGCACTTGCCAAAACATTAATGTAGACATAGAATTTTCACTGGGACTCTATTAGAGAAATACAGCATTCTAAAGCTATATGATCTGGACAAATCCATAAATAAAACTGGGACAAAGGACCAAAATAGGGACAATTTTTAAATATTGATTTTGTAGGAATGTTCTGAAGTATGTGAAGTCTGAAACTCAAATGTCTGTCATTATTTTCTGACCTCAGTCTTTAATGTTTGACACTAATTTGCCAGAAAACTACAATTTAATGAAAAACAGGCAGAGAATATGAAGGCAAAATCTGGGCATTCTGTAAAAATCTATACAGTTGAGAGGTATACATGTAAGTGCAGTCTGTAACAGCAAATAACTGTGGTGGAATGATATCTACAACATGTAAAAATACACTTGCCATCTTAGTGACACTGTAGTTCAGACTGTAAAATGCATTATAAACAATACTTTTGGTAAACATGGTCCTGGGTTCAACTACAGCTGCTTCTACCAGTGAAAATATATGTATGTATTCATCACCATTATAAATTGTCATGTGTATGTCTGTTTTATTATCTATTTATCCACCCAAAGCATTACAGATGGAATGTCTGCATATAAGTAAAAGAACACAAAGACCTGCAGTTAAGGACCACTCTTAACTACTCCTAGTTCAACACTAGAAAGTGCATTGAATGTCAGGATTTTGAAGTGTGTACTGAAATTGTGGCCCAGTAATATGACACTGCAGCCCACATGACTTGGGACCTGTCCAGCTGTGTGACATAATGGTTAATCCACTCCCTTACCTTTCTTTAGGACACACAAACCATTTTGACTTTGATTGTGGTACTGATACTG
The DNA here is from genome assembly GCF_019279795.1 of Protopterus annectens. Classification (NCBI taxonomy): domain Eukaryota; kingdom Metazoa; phylum Chordata; order Ceratodontiformes; family Protopteridae; genus Protopterus; species Protopterus annectens. The sequence goes on from NC_056726.1 coordinate 212,251,341, forward strand.
GTGGCTACTTATCTTAAACACATGCCTTAATTTCCAGTGGAATGGGTACCCTCAATCTGGCTCTGCCTCTACAACAAAGCTGCCACAGCTTCCACAGTTACTTTTACAGCTTGTCCTCCAAAGTGTTCACCCTGTCTGCCTATGCCTATTGTCTACAGCATCAGGCTTCAGCCTGTAGTACACACATCTGTATGTAAAATGTAGCTGCTACCACATACTCTCTGTGATGACATAATATCATTACACCAGTAATTTCCAGCACAACATATGAGAAAGGGGTTCTAATCTACATGGAGGCCTTATATCTTGTTCAGTGGTTGCATGTCATTGGCTGATTATACTGCAAATCAGCTGTGTTGGCTGCAATTATCATTTCAGAAGTACAAATTAGTTAAAAGTCAATCACCTGGTAATGACAACCATGTTAAAAAGGCAAACAGACAGATAGGGGAGCCATTGTGTATGATAGTTTCTTCTCACAGTAAATGCATTGTCACAACCTTTATATATCTGCATACATCGACATGATACATATGTGAGAATATACTTAGGGGGAATGGGGATTACAGCATTAAGCCTTTCTTAGAACTACAATGATGACATGTCATTGATCTCCAGATTTGCTCCACCTACAGAGGAAGTATAGTACATCAAGGATGGAATGTTTTTTTTTTTTTTTTGTCAATGTGGCACACTGGTCTCCTGGGAATGTCCCTTTATAGTGGTTGTAATAGGACACTGCTATTTGTTTGTCACTGTTGTTTTGACATATTATCAGAGGGGTTACCCCTAAGGGCCACACTACAATAGACTCCTGTGTTGGGTGTGTGATCATGTAGCAGTATCTTTCATGGCACAAAAAGGAATAGCTGACTATAAAAAGCATCTTAGTTGCATCCACATCCTTAGTATGTCTGCATACTGTGGAATATGAGATGTATGATCAAGTAGTGCATACTGCCAGCCATTCTGTTATTGCTGTATCTCGACTTAGTGTACTCCCATTTATGTGATCATGACATGTGTTCCCATTTTGTTGTCTTTCAGGAAAAATGTATGCAAGATGCTGGGGCCCTTTTATGGATGGTGAGAATGATATATTCCTGGAAGGCCTCTGTCAACACCATGAACTCCTACTGTGCAAGGGGAGGCAAAACAGGGAACAGGGTGCAGCATTGTGGGCTGACCTGGTCCATGGTGTTAATGCTGTTGGTCACCAGAGCAGGACCTCATAAGTCACTGGGTGTATGTTTTGGGCCATCATGGAGGCACAAGCACATTCCGTAAGGACCACCAGACGAATGCTCAGGGTTATGGATGCAGCACACTCTGACATTTGTGATGGCCTCCACCGCATTGCTGATACCCTGGATTGGTTCACTGATGCAGTGGAAAGATGTTGGTCTGAGACAGATCGCAGACTATCTGTCTTGGAATGCACATTATCTGTGATGGAACATCTGGTTGGAGTTGAGCATCAGACTCATGGATGTATCTTCTGAGAGTCCACATGGCCATGCACAATCATGGCCCCATAGTGGCAGTACATACAGCACTCCAGAAGGGGAGGTGTTGTCCATACCAAGGAGTAGCAGGCCATGAGCTCATGGTTCTGGACATTCCCATGGAGGAAATGGTCTCAGCAGACAGCAGTCACTGTCAGGTACTAGCACAGCTTCTGACCTTGGGCATGGAGGTGCCAGTGTGACTCCTGGCAGAGCCAGTTTCCTTGTTCGGGGATGGAGAAGGTGAACTGTCAGCTTTACCATGCACGGTTCAAAGCTGTTCAACATACAAACATGTAGGGCTAGCACTGTGCTTGACTGTGTTCACACACACACACACGCACACACGCACACACACACACACACACACACACACACACACACACACACACACACACACACACACACACACACACACACACACACACACACACACACACACACACACACACACACACACACACACACACACACACACACTCACACACCATTTTAACAATGACGTCATCTACAGACACACACAGCACATTTCCATGGCCCATCTTGCCTGCTTCCTTTCCTGACTCACACACATGCTTTCAACCCATTGGGTCAGCCTAAGCCTCCTGCACCCCCACACAACACCCTGTGCAAGTGATGATACCTGTACCACACCCCTGTCATCCTCATCATCAATGCAGGGAAATGGAGCTATGTGTCTGATGCACAGGGTGACTATATAAATTACTATGTATTTGCATAATCCATTGTTGTCTTTGACATGCCACTTGTACTGCTCACTGACGGATACTGTATGCTGACATATGTAATGAGTAAACCACATACTTTTGTGTACCTTACATTGTATGATGTTGTAATAGTTGTATACTTACACAATGAAAAGTGTGTCATGGACTTGTTTATGCTTCAGTTTCAGGATTCTGTGTGAGACACCTATGGATACACAGCGACAATAAACCCATAAACTTCACAGTACTGGATGAAATGTCAGCACAGAAGACAAATGTCTTCAGAAAGGTACAATACTATAGGTGCATGGCTCCATAGGTTCACATATGTATAACAGGCTAACAAAGACAATGGATTCATTCAGCCTACTCATGCATCCCTAATCTTTGAACAGGTCTGATACCATTGATATGTGCCAGCATGGTTTTGGGAGCTAACACATCTGCAAGCTGTAGTGATGGAGATGAACCATCTACAATTTTCCTGTTTCCATTACAGACATTTATCATACACCAATTATGACTGCCTTGCTCCACATCCCATTGTGCAAGCTGCACATGATGCGCATTACAGCGAAAGTATGCTTCACATGCATGGGAAGCCTGTTACATATAGGGTGTATTGTGTGGATAACCTATCTGTCTCGCCAGCATGTACTATTTATATCACAGTGAAGGTGTACATGTGTAGAACAGGTAATACATGTGTTAGTCCTGTCTTGGATATGCAGAAGGTACACAGTGGGATCTCACACCTCCCTGTATGACAGCCATACACCTCCCCTCCACAGCATGTAGGAAACAGGCTACACATTCACGGGCTTGACATGGTCTGCATAGGACATGTTATCTACACTATGTATTGGTTTAGCGTGGAACCTGTGCAGTTGCTACATTTGTAAGATATGCTTGTGTAATGACATAGCAAAGGTGCCATTGCACTCAATGATAGGTGTGATGAGTGCCAAATACAGTATAACAATGACAGTCTGGGATTTATATGCCATTCCTTTCTCTATAGGTTGCACAAAACTGAATGAATCCTCACATCTTAACGACCAGTGAAAATCAAAGGCTAGATCACTCTCTGTGTCCATAAGTTCCTGAGTAATGGCTCAACTCTGTGGAGTGTGCAGCCAATACTATATTTTCCAATGGTGGATGACTTCCAAAAGGATAGTATTGTGCATTCCTTGGCATTTACTATTTGTTAGCGGCTTTGACAACAACTGAATGTGTGTCTCAACCCATCCTGGATAACCACTGGTTCTGTGTGGGATTCAGTGTCATCTCCTAGTTTACAAGCATCTGCAAATGTAGTCAGTCAGAGGTCACTGACAGTGGCCGTGACTGCAGAGAAGAGAATAGCTACAAGGGGTACTCCATGAATGATTTCTGAGGGAAATCAACTGGTGACTGGCCTCATTGTAATAATGGACTACCCAACGCTATCTTCCTGGATAATGACTATCAGACACTTGGTTATCCACTAGCTGACATACTACTTTGTAAATGACCTATGTGGATTTTCAGCAATGCCTGATGGCCTAGCATTGTCAAATGCCTTGTCAGGCCATAGTAGGTGGAGTGAGTCATATTTCCCTCATCCATTGCATAGTTTAGCACTCAATGAGGTCCACCTTTTAGGGTAGGCATGATCTGCCCTTGATCAAAACAAATTGTGTTTGGTCCAGTGTCTGTAGGTGTACAACATTGTTACTGATCATTTCCATAATAACTCATGTCATAGCTTTAAATATCGGACGACTGAGAGATCTGGGGACACTGCTTGGCACTGCATGCTAGTTGTCCTCTGTGCAACAAAATATTGCAGGTACATATGTCATGTTTTCCAAGTAAATAGTCATCCAATATGTCTGTGTCTATACACTGCAAAGACAAACAATCGAGGGAAAGGTAATATGTACACCCTGTGAAGGTAAGATGGGAGATTTTACACAGGTATTCTGCAGTTGGACAATACTCAAGCAATGTGTACTGAAAGGACAGAATTACGTTGTGAAGAATGCGGAAAGCAGGGGAGTCCTCTGAAATGCTGGTGCCTAGCTACTACTAATGCTGCTCTCACCACAACCACTCTCTCATGGATTACCATGCTCCAATACTTTTTCTGTCAGCAGAAACAAAATGTTACTATGAAGCTCATGATGAGAAGCAAGACACAGCCTGTTTGTTCATCCATATAGTTATCCCACATCATGCAAGGCTATGTAGGTTTAACATACCCTTTTCCAGGTAGAAGCCTTGATTAGCAACCTAAGCAATCAGTTGACTTTTGCATGTATTATACCTTCTGCTACAGGGTTGGGGGTATTTCACTAGGGTACTGACCAGATGGTGTGTCAGAGCACAGCTGCAACATCACAATATAATGTGCAATGTCCAGTGACATAGATATCCAAAGATGCTCAAACAAGCACCACAGCGGGAGTGATCCATGTTATGTGACATTTTCACTGCAGTTCCTGCATCCTGCCCTTCAACAGCTTAATGGAGGATATCTGAATGACATGGCTCTGAGGCCTACTGCAGAGGAGTTGCCACCTTTGGCCAAAGTATGTCCACCTGCCACATGTCCTAGGTATGATACTTTACAGTTATGTACCTAGAACAAATGTCTGTGTTCCCACATCATGTCACTCAACATCCAGTTTGCTGTCTGGTTGTTTGACAGGCATTGTAGACTTGCAAGGCCAAAGTCATATCTGCAAAGTTGAACAAGTCCTCTGTGCATGCACGGACATCCACATTTTCACTGCAAGGAGTGCCTACAAACACTGTGTTTCAGACAGTTAACTTCAAGGGTGTAACAGCATGACCCTAATTTTGCTGGACTTGCACAGTGTCGCATTTGTAGGTATGGTATTGAGACCAAGCCTAATAACAGGATTATGGTTAATGGAAGGGCCACATGTCTGGCAAAGCATTGTAATCACACAACCATGTTATGGCACACTGTCAGGTGCTGTTACCTTAGGGGACGTACATAAATGTGACAACATGTTGCATTTCATCATCTGTCATGACACTGCCTAATGATGGCCTGCTGTGACATACACACAAGCATGGCTGTACTGCTAATGGCATTATCAATGACTGCTGATGAGATGTGGAAAGTGTCCCCACCCCTGTACTCCTATGCCACACAAAAACAATGTGTGAGAGATGCAGCTGTATTACAAACCTTGATTCCATGGTATCTCACACACCAGTTGGTAAATATGACAATTAACATTTTTCCAACATGCACAGCTCACCTCCTGTTCCACCCACACCCACAGCACACAAACCTGCATGTGTGGAGCTCCTTACCAGACATTCCCAAACAACAGACACCTCAGAAAACCATATGCAAACTCAGTACACATAATCATACCTCTAGAGACCACAGTACACATAATAGCTCATGCACCACTGTCTCACAGGTCAAACACTTGAGGCAAACCACAAAATCAAACCTATTATTCATAGGTGATTACATTGTGAGACACATTGATGTCAGTGTCACCAGGCTACATATAGGAAAGGTCAAACTTAGCTGTCTGTGGGTTGACACAGTACTCTATACCACACATTGATGTAAGTCACTGAAAATCAGGTAACATAATGATGACATCATAGTTCCTGCAGGTGTGTATGACTCTGTATATATGTCACCGGACTGTATACAGACACAAGACTGAGCTTAGACACTCTGTGTCTCTTGTGGGTATGCCCATAGCTTTCAGCTGCATTTGACCCTCACCTAGGTTGATGGCACAATACACATGGAAAATGCTGGATGTCAATAATTGCCTTAGCATGTGGTGTCATTGTAAGGGGATCCACTAAGTGTCTGTCTGTGATGTCTTGCTCAACACACCTCAATGCTCTGCCAGAGATGGTCTTCATCTCTCACCCCTGGGATTTTGAGTACTGGCCAAGGCTGCTGACACCCCCACAGTGCATCTTATAGGCACTGTCTGGAGGGAAAACATTCTAATGAGAATGCCATCTTCATACAACATCACGGATATGCTGCTACATGCTAGGAATGGCAACAATAAATCCCACTCTGTGGAAGGTGTCCCCACCTTGGAATATGCAGACATTTGTGCAGTCACAGACACCTAGGTCAAGGCTGTGGACAGCACCACAGCCATACCATACCTCAAACTGACAGTGTGCAGGGTAATGCAGGTGGTGTGCAATATTTGTTAAGGATAGATACACATGCAGATTGGTGAAATAGTGTGATTTTACAGAGACACTGCAGATGCTATTCACAGCTGGAAGGACACCTAATCAAGCCATTACCAGCTACAGGAGCAGCTCCATGAATCTAGACACCTGTTGTGCTTATTTGAATGTACTTGTGTCTTTCAAGGTACATCAGTACACCATGGTTTAGGGTGACATTAAGTAACCACCTACTGTGTTGGTTATTCATGCTGAAGCTCACTTGCTCAAAGATTAGTCCACATCCTTAACTACAATGTCCTGGACCAGTGGCGTGACATCCCCACAAGGGGAGCCAGTGTAGTACATAAGGTGCTTACCAATGTGGGTGACCACTGCAGCCTCTCCATTGTGATGTCCTCCCTGGTGAGATCTGACCACAGATCAGTTTCATTAAAGCTAAGTTTCACACCTACACTTCCCTGCAGAAAATACAGTAATAACCATCAACGAAGGAATTTATTACATCCTATGGGGTGGTTTACATAGCCTGACTGCACCTCCCCCCTCAGATAGAGCAGGCAATTATGCAGAGCTCTACACAAATGCTTTATAAGTACAACTGCATAGACTCAGCTGTACCTGACAGGAGGAAAATAAGCTTCTCATAGCACAGCAAACCTGCCTGGTGGACAGCTGCCATTAGCAGGCTGGACAATAAGAGGTGGACATTGTGTGTGACAGTTGGAGTAAGGGTGCCCCCTAACATTGAGGCACACCCTCCTCAGCTAAATCTAGCACACAGCGTTGTTGTGACATCATGCAGAAACAGTATGTGACAAAATTAGCCTCCCCCACAAAGGACAACTACAACGCACAGTGTAGTTACATGTGTAACCTCAGAAGAAAGACCCAGATTGTTGGTCAACTCATACTTAATGATATCACATATAATGAGCCTGTACTCAAAGCTAACCTGTTGTCCCACAGATTCTGAGTCAACTTCACTCCCCTGCCCCTACCACATGTGCCACATGGCATCCATACGATCTGTCCCATACCTTCTATATCTACAGAGCAGGTCATAATTGGCCTCTCTATGGAGGATATACAGCATCTATTGGACATGCTAACATCCCAGGTTGTGTCCTACATGGGATCCAACAAGGATTACTAACACCACTGAGAACTCCTTGCAATCATACTGTAACCACTGGCTGCATCTCAGCTGACTGGACAATGGCAAGTGTTATCTCCTGGCACACAGGTGGTTCATCTGCCGACCACCACAGCTATAGACCTATTTGCCTGAGTAGCCATATCTGTAAGCCCATGGGGAAAATCCTCATGGAGATTATCAGCAAAGATGTATGTAATCTACAAACAGTTGACCATACACAATTTGGATTTCTCAAAGGAAGATCATGGCTGTTAAATCTGGTCTGAGGCAGTCACCAAGGACCTGGATATGGAGACATAAGGGTATACAACTCTCTGGACTTAGTCAAGATGTGTGATTGTATTCCCCCACCCAGGCATCATTGATAAAATCACCTGATTAGGCATCAATTGTAATATCATTATAGGGGTCACTAAGTGTCTCACTGATGGAACACATACTCAAAATAGAGGAATCCACCTCCAGTAGCTGATCTGTAACCAGCAGTGTTCAAAAGGGCTTAGTCCTGGGTCCTCTACCGCTTGGAAACCATTTAACCATGGTACAAGCAAAACCTGAATGTCTGTGGCTGACACCGTTGGCTGATGCCTGCAAACTGTGAGTGGTCATAGAATCTGTGAGTTATGTCAATATCCTACAAGAGGGTATTGATGAACAAATGCCTGTTGACATACTAATGGCCATAAACTCCATGCAAATATCTATGTAGTATCATTTTCATCTGTAACACCTATGTTTCTGGTAAGTAGCACATCAGTCATAACATCTGATGTACATACTCAGGGGTAATAGACCTGAGCACACAGGCTTAGCCACACAGGTTTACACCTAATATACCTGAGATTACCATGTCTCCCTAGTGGTAAGATGGGAATCATATGTCATAATTGAGGGCACTGTCACCTGAAATTAACATACTCATAACCTCCATGCACTCTTTCCTCAGCATACCAATATTTGAGTGCAATGGCCATTTTGTAATGTACCTTTCCAAGCACTACTGGCAATTGCACACAACACAATGGTCCCTCACAAGGGAACTTCATCTATTCAGTATCTGGCCAATGGGGATTGGCATCAACCTACAGGGCCAAAAATTGCAGAACCATTGCAGTTTGGTGGTCAATGAAGGATTCTCAGTTGTTTTGCAGGGAGATGCACACACGCACACAGAGTGGTCTGGAGTGAGATTACAATCCCTACCTACCTAGTCTTACACACTATAGATCACAGTATTTATTGCATATGCCATGGCTGATGTCTGTTTTATATATGACTGCAGGCAAACTACTTGTGGAGTACATAAACTAGGCTTGTGTTGGACAGCATATGTGGCCTGCAGAGTGATATTGCTTCTTACTGTTATCTGCATCTAGTACCTAGCAGTCAAATAACTGCTACTTATCCAAGCTAGGTGGCTACAGTTGTCATTTTGTCCTTATGTGGCTGTTTGCATTTGGATGGACAAGTCTGTGGGGAAGAACAATGTGCCTCATCAATGCGTGCATAGACAAAAGTATAAATTACACCTCCTGTTCACCTGTTGGTGTTTGTGTGGTGACATCCAACAGGCACAGAGGTCTGTGGGTAAGAGCATTATGTACTGTTGAGCCCTTACTTTGGATCCTTTGAATAACATTATAGATCTGGACGGTGCAGTGGTGCAGTGGTAGTGTTGTCTCCTCACAGCAAGAAGCTCTCTGGTTTAATTCTCAGCTAGAGCGCCTTCTGTGCGGAGTCTGCATGCCCTCCTTGTGTTTGTGTGTGTTTTCTCTGGGTGCTCCAGTTTCCTCCCACATTACAAAAACATGCATCTGGAGTATTTGGTCCAAGGCAGGCTTTCTCAGTTAACAAATATTATATAAATAAATGTGTCATAATACAGCTTTACTCACCATTATCAGGGTATGTAGGACAATATAGACATCCACACACATATTTATGCATGTAACAGGGATGTATATATAAATGTAGCTGTGTGTGTGTGTGTGTGTGTGTGTGTGTGTGTGTGTGTGTGTGTGTGTGTGTGTGTGTGTGTGTGTGTGTGTGTGTGTGTGATATATATGTGTGTGTGTGTGTGTGTGTGTGTGTGTGTGTGTGTGTGTTATGTAGATATATGGGGAGAGACTGAGCTGTATGTTTTGTGTATATATATATATATATATATATATATATATATATATATATATATATCTTTCCTCTCTCTCTCTCTCTATATATATATATATATATATATATATATATATATATATATATATATTTATATATGAAGCTATAAAGCTATATATAGGTGTATGTGCACACACACACACACACACACACACACACATATATATATATATATATATATATATATATATATATATATATATTTGTATATTTATAGAGATAGATATACTATCTATGGGAGAGAGAGAGAGATAGTGACAGACAGATATGTATACTTATATGTATGTATGTATACAGATATCTATATATAACAGGTCATTTTGAGCAAGGAGCAACAGAATTGCACTCTGTTTAACTAAGTGTATCAGCATGCCCAGTGGGATTCTCACTACTTATTAACTGACTCCAGCCCACACCTACCTGTACTCCAGTCCGGGTTTTGTGTGTTATAATGATACCTGTCTCTGTTTCTGCAGTGTTGCACTTCACTCAAATTGTCTACGGCATTCTTCAGCTGTCTGATGTAATTAATGTGTGACAGAGGTTAATAATGTTACACCACATATAGACTGACAGTCTGTAAAAAAACAACATAATAATACCTCACATTCAAACGAAGTGGATACTTCTAGATTAGAACCATCAACACATGCTAAATTCCCTAGTTCACTGAGCTACATAAGCTGCCTGACAAAGCAGGGTCATTCATCACACAATCAATAGCATAAATATGTATGCTGTTATTCCTGCGTTAAGACATACAATGTATGATCATATACCATTGATGAGTTACTGTTCAAGCAGTTATAAGGAAACACTGCTGTGTTGGGGGTGGGGGAACAACACCGCATGTTCTGCTGGGATACACAGTAGTTCGAATACAATGTAACCTCACAGTCTAACATGTCCCTTTACTGATGTACTGTATATTCCATACATAAGGGCAAGTGAATATTAAAGGACACATGATAGTGGAATGAGTATCTCTAGTCCCATGCAGATGTTAATTCTGTCCAAATAGCCCACTATATTTACTTGCATAAATGTAGCAGATCCATACATACAATGTCATATCATAATAATCCTTACAAGCACTGTGTAGGTTAGAGACTTACCTACCAAATACATTAGTTGACAGAACTGTAGTTCAGGGCTGACATTGTCTAATACAAGCAGTGCACAGCCAATACATGGATAGGTACAGGTTGTGTGGGTTGCCTGGCATCAACTTTAATATATGTACGTAGGTAGGAGTAATGTGTCAGTCCCTAGGTCCCTAGGTTGTCAGTGAATGTGCTATGCGTTGTTTTTTAGCCAAAGCCAGGGCATACTGAGAATGCTTACATCTGCCTATATCTACCTAAAGAGACATCAGCAGGGGCTTCCTCCTCTGAATCCTCCTGTGACTGTGGCTGTGGTGACATAGGCACAGGTGTATGTCCCTTCCCTTTCTGATCCTGCTGCAGCTGCTTCTGCAGGATCAGATTATGTAGCATAGCACATACTGTGCATATATGTGCACATGTGGCTGAAGAGTACTGCAGAGCTCCACCAGATATATCTAGGCACTGGAACTGTGACTTCAGAAGCCCAAACACATGTTCTATGATGTTCCTAATTTGTGTGTGTGCCTCATTATGACATTCTTCCATGGGTGTGTGTGTGCATTTCTGATGGGTGTCATCATCCACAGTTCAAGGGTGTAGCCAGTATCCCCCAGTAAATGGCCATGTGGGATGTCCCCCTCTAGCAGACATCTGGTACAGCTGTAATGTGTGCCAGATATGGGAGTCGTGATAACTGCCAGGGCTACCAGCACACACATTCAGGATAATCCCCTGGGCATTGCGGACAAACTGGCAATTGATGGAGTGGTACCCCTTGTGGTTAACATTGATTCTACCCTGCTCACCAGGTGGTTCCTTGATGTGTACATGAGTGCAGTCTATGGCACCCAGTAGTTCAGGATATTGTGCTACACAGTAGAACTGTTGCATATCACTGGCCCTCACTTCAGGGGAGAGGGGAAAAGATATGTGCTAACTGGCATGTGGTAGCATAGCATCCAGGAGCTGGTGGAATATCCTGGATGCAAATGCCTGTGACATCCCCATCATATCCCCAGCTGATCTTTGGAAATTACCTGTAGCTAGTATCCTAAGCACTACACACACATTTGTTTCCACTGGTTTGGGTTCTTCTTGGTTCTCTCTGGGTCTGAGTTGAGGGTGGCAGAGCTCTGTGAGTTCTTGTAGTATGTCCCTGTCCATCCTGTAACACTCTACAGTCTTCACCTCATGTAGCTCCTGGAAGGTTACTCTGGGCCTGAACACTCTTCTCCTTCTCTGCCTAGGCCTATTGTCAGCAGCAGCAGCAGCACTGACTTCAGCATCTGGCACATACAGATGTAACACACTTGCAGAAGCCCCTAGCATTATCTCAGTTAAAATTCCCAAGTCTGTACTCCAATGGTCCAGAGTATTGGAGGAAAATCAGAATGTAGGGTGTATGCATACTTTATACAGGTCTGCTGTAGGTCCAGATTGCCTAACTATGATGCATTAGACCTGCCTGCAATATAATTAGCATAATTTATAGGCCCTATGTTAGTGTGCGACACGTCGCACAGCGGAGCATTACACAACACCATGTCGCACAACACCGTGTCACACAGCATAACTTATACAATATAATAAATATTTAATATATCTGCTTTACAATCAATAATGCCTACGTCATCAATGTCACTTGGGTAATGTGACTCTGCCAACCTGTTAAGCTATGCCTTGCACAGTGCAGCATAGCTTATACAACAGTCAAAATTAATAATTGAATACATCCGATTTTAATGACTTGCTGCCTACATCATCACTGTCCCCTGATGGTCTTTCCACATGAACACATGTGCACCTAGGCTTAAAAGAGCCTAGGAGTGACAGGACACATCCCACTGATATCAGACACATCCTGTGTAAACATCAACATGGTCTAAGAGCCTACATGAAGGGGATATGCGGACATGATTACTCCTTTTTGCTATTCAATAAATCCACCTCATTTGCATATGTATCCATGCTGGCAGCCTGATAACTACATGCTTCATAGCCCTATGTCCTTACCAACAACAGCAATGCATCATTGTATGGACCCGATGCAAGGTCCTATAATACATATATTATAAAATCCTTTTACTTCCTATTTTTTCTATTATGTATGTTTGCGCACTGCAGGGCATAGTGCAAAAACTTTCAAGATTATTAAAAAAAATATTAATTTAACTTATTCTGTTCCTATTTCTGACATCCACAATAATAGCTTTGCTCATATGTGTATGTAGTATAATATTTTTCACGAGATTTATGTCCACATTTCTACCGTTTTACATCTCCTTTGTCTGTCTAGACTCCTGTATGCGGAATTTTTCCATATACACTACAGACACTGACACAGAGTCTAAACAGAAGCCATTCTGCTTGTTGGATCACTCATCCTGCCTGTTTTGCATGAGATTCACCTGCTTATGAGGCAATTTGCATGCCACAGAATTTTTGCCGGTTTTTGAGTGTGTGTGTGTGTGTGTGTGTGTGTGTGTGTGTGTGTGTGTGTGTGTGTGTGTGCACTGCTCAGCAGTGCTTACTGAATCTAAAACTGTTCGCGTCCAAGTAGGTATCATGGCGCAATGCCTACATAAAAAAAAATGTGTATGCTTTTCTGAATTTATTGAATTTACTCCATAATTTGTTTGTACAATGTTCTGTGTGAGCACTAAAGCCAGCAGATAGTGCGGATATGTTTATGAGAATAACAAACTAAACTACAAGTTAAGAAATGCCTAAGCAAACCTGATACTAGTGCATACAAAGAAAATGAATTGTTGGTGTACCATCCTGTAAGTGTACTGAAAAAAATGTATCTAATGATGATCATCTGCAACACTTTATCAAAATTTAAATATGCTATATTTTTACTTATTTTATACTGTTTTGGTGTATAACATACTCAATGGAAAGTGCAATTATTTCTCTTGAGCCTGTGAACTATTTATTTATTTATTTGTTTTTCAACAGTTTCTCAGTTCTGAATAGGGCTTAATGGCAGAATTCTTACTGCATCACACTGCACTGATTGATTGCTGGTGTAGAGTGGCATTACCCTGGTCCTTGTTGTGCAACATTCACTCCCCAACTCTTCCATCTTATTCAGCACTGGGCATGTGTACTTTATTATCTAGGAGGTCCTTAAGGAGAAGCCACTCTTTCTGCCATAACCTCTGCCAGCAGAGGTGTCCAGTGTAGCTGTGAACCACCAACATTTTTTGTTCCTGCATCTAGTCACCCATATATATTGACTTCATACACAAGTGACACTTGTATCTCTAAGAGACCAGTATGTGTGGTGACAGATCCCTGTTCCTTCAGCCACTGCACTGATGTGTCCTGTATTGCATGGGGCATGGTGTTGTCAGCCATGTCTTCAACCAGTCTTCTCCTGGCTGCATGTGAATGGCAGTCTGCATTACTTTGCACTCCTGCAAACCCAGTACAATTAAAAAACATAACTGACAAAAAATATAATTTGTTTGAGCAATGTTGTGTGCGAGCACTAAAGCCAGCATATAGTGTCAATGTGTTTATAAGAATAACAGACTAAATTAAAAGTTAAGAAATGCTTGCGCAAACCCGCTACTAGTGCCTATAAGGGGCACAGTGCTGGAGAATTGCCGTGACCTGGTTATTATACCTGGACTTTTCTGGGAGAATAAAGTTTAATAATAAATAAATAAATAAATAAATAAAGCTGGAGCTTGGGAAATGGAAGCTTTTTAATTATGAGAAAGACTGTATCTTGTAGCAGAAGAAGATCGTAGGTGTCGCCGAGGTAAGCGAGTGTAGAAACTGAAGACACAAATTAAATAACTCTAGTAACTATAAATAGTACTATAAATAAAACATTATAAAAATAAAAGTGAAAAATAAAAATAAATGCCAATAAAAATACCAATAAAACTAATAAAACTAAGAGAGAATCAGCATAAAGGGTGCGGGCATGGTGAGGCTGACCGGGAAGCATGGGGATTGGAGGACTGTGGGGTTAAGGGGTGGAAGGAGTAATAGAGCTGGGATTGGATAAAAAAAAAGAAAGTGGGTTGGATTAGAGACAAGTAGGAAACATGAGGGTGCACTAGGGAGACTAAGATAGGTCATGAGCAGTTGTAAAGAAAAATCCCAATAACGCCCACAGAAACTGTGTGCTGTGCCGTACAATTGTGAAAGTGTGAAAATGCCAAAATAGAAGATCCTCCTAATGGAGTTAGCATTGTACAGCCAAACTGAAGAATATCTAGGGGAAATAACACACGAGGGGAAAGGGCGAAAAAAGGGACTAGAGAACAGAAGGCCTTGGTGACCACTAAAGAGAACACAATCCAAGCAAAGAAATGTGTGCATAGTACTATACAAACCTTTAGCTTAAACCAACTATCATTATACAGTTAAGTGTTTAATCATCTAAGTGGGATCAAATGTGCATATGTCCCTAAATATCAGTCACATCAGAGTCAAATAAAAACAACTTAAAAGTCACTTTAATAGCCATATCCAGCCAAGCTGTGTCAGTCAGGTCAGCATAATTCCCCAAGACGTAAGTGTACTTTTTCTGTCGTTTTACTTTTTACTTCAATGACCTTGAGGACATGAATGATTCAAATAAATGTATGTGTGATAGCTTACATATTGCAAAATGCAAAAATGAAGAAATGGTGATGGACCAAATGACCCGAACAAAACATAGCATGAGGTTTGTGCCTGCTGGTGTCTTTAATATCTAGAAGAGGTCCATTGTGGCAGATTATAAACAAATTATAGATTTTTCAGAGCTTTCACCTATGCTTCTTCAGATCTGTCAGGAGATTTAGTGTAAAAAACATAATAGTCAGAAAATCCTGGGTAAGTGGTGCAAATATCATTTAGAATATAGAAAATAAAAAAATAAAAGCAAAAATAGAAATCAAAATAAAGACAAAATACAAAAGCCAATATAGACAACAACTAGCAGTGGCAGCTGTTAAAAAATGAAAAATTTTTAAAACTATCAAATGGGTTATGTGGGATGTAGAATTCATACTCTTAGAGTATCATTAAGTGTTTAGTATTTAGTAATATGGATGGTGGACTAGTTTCCTGAGGTTTAGAAACCTGTGTATGGAGACCTGTGTGTTTAGTCCTGGAGGTCTGTGGGATTCCAGCCTTATTTGCCATTCCAGCTCTTTTTTTCAAGATAGTCATTGTGTGGTCCTTGTATTTCTTCCTTGGGTAGATGATCCAAAATGTGGAAAAGGAAATTGTTGTGTCCAGGTTGGCTTTTGTGGTGTTTGGCTAGGGTGTTGTTCAGATTACTGAACCATATGTCTGTGAGGTGGCGTGCGATTCTGGTATTTATCTTGTTCAGGGTCCTGCCAAAATAGAAAGCTGGACATTGCATATGTTGTGCTCTGTAGACCACACTAATGGTGTTGCAGTCATAGTGCCCTTTACTATCTAAGAACCAGTTGTCTGCAGGGTTCGGGAATCCTGGGATGTTGCTCATGAATCTACAGTAACTGCATATGGGGGGGTCCACAGGCAAATGTACCAAGGGGGCCATCCGTTGGCTTTTCACTCAGTCTATCAGCTCTCGCAACATAGTCATGGATGTTTTTGTTCCTCTGTATGTTGAAACTTGGTGTCACAGGGAGGATGGACTTGATTGTGGGAGCATTGTTGATGATGACCTAGTTATCCTTCATGATGCTGATGGTCGTGTGAAAGTCTGTGGAAAATGTTAACGTCATGCAGATATCACTGGGGTTTTTTCTGGAGCTTTTGCTATTCTTCCTGGAACTAATAGCAAAAGATTCAGGGTTTGTGTTCTTTTTGATATGGATGGGTCCGAAGATTCTTCTTATGAACTGGTCGCTATAACCCCATGTGAGGAAGTCTTTTTCCAGGTTGTCCATGTTTATGACAAAATCTCTGAGCTCTTTTGGGACTTGTGCCATTCTGAGACCCTGTGATTTAATCACATTTCTCTGCCTCTATGCAATAAAAGGTTTACCCTGGTGGGCTCCTGGAACAGGTTGTTTGAGAGTTCTGAGTGGTCACTGAGTTTTGCAATCTGTAGATCCAGGAAACAGGCTTTAGTTTTATGGTAGGAGTAGGTGAACATAAGAATTTGGTGTATTTCCTAATGTGATCAAAGAAATCCGAAAGTTTCTGTTCAGTATTGTTCCATAGAATAAAGATGTCATATATATAATGAAAGTAGCATACCATGTGTTGGACAAAAAGGGAGTTATAGACATGTTCCTTTTCCCATTTCCATAGAGCCATGTTTGCGAGGCTGGGGGCCCTAGCTGCTCCCATAGCTAAATCTCTATTTTGCATGTTAACCTTGTTGTTGAAGCCAAAATAGTTGTTTTCCAACAGGAGCTTGAGGAAATGGCCAGTGGCTTCAGCTGCTGTGGTTGGCTTTCCATTTGGTCAGTCATGGCTTCAATTACTGCCGTTATGTAGTAATCATGGAGGAGGATGGTAGAAAG
The DNA here is from genome assembly GCF_019279795.1 of Protopterus annectens. Classification (NCBI taxonomy): domain Eukaryota; kingdom Metazoa; phylum Chordata; order Ceratodontiformes; family Protopteridae; genus Protopterus; species Protopterus annectens. Next base: position 212,268,678 of record NC_056726.1, read on the forward strand.
TGCCTTGACATCACTGGTGACAAGGATCAAATCTTTATCAGCTTTGATCCCTCAGATTTTCTTTAAGAAGTCACTAGTGTCAAGCACGAACAATGGATTGGGTTCATCTAGTGGTGTTATCTTGATGTCCAGGTAAATAGAGAGTGGTTCTGTAATACTCCCACCACTGGCTATGACCAGCCTGTAGGGTGTGCTGAAGATGTTTTTGTGGGGTTTAGGGATTCCAAAAAAACTGGGTAATTTGGGCTCCCCTACTGTGATAAAATCTAGCAGCCTTTTGCTAATTAGGCCATTGTCACTGAGTTCAAAGATTTCTGAGTTCAAGATTTCATAAGCAGCCTTTACTTGGAATAGATCACAAATGTCGTAGAATTCCCAGTTGTTTAACATGGATTCAATTTTATTGATATATGCTTCTTTGTCTGTGAATAGAATGCCACCCCCCTTATTGGCTTTCATAATTCTCTGAGAAGAGTCTGAACTTAGATCTATAAGTGCCCTGCACTCTTGTGGTTTTAGATTGAAAAAAGACATCTTTTGGGGTTGTTTCTGAGGGCTTTCCTGATGTCTGTTTCGCATTTAGTCTCAAATGCCATAAAGGCGGGGTTTGGGGGGGGCACAGAAGTCACTTGTTTTTTTCCATTTTACTTTTGTGTTGCAACTTTCATATGTGTCCTTGTTGTGGAAAAAAAATTACGATTCGATTTCCTGGTAAATAGTTTTAGATTGATGATAATCTGGACCACATCACTCCTCTGGTGTGAGACAAAGGTGAGTTATTTTTCCAGTACTGCTATTTCTATATTAGTCAGGGTTTTTTTTAAGTGGTTCCAGATTGTTGGCTTGAGTATTTGTGCCGGGAGGTGGTTCTCTTGTCCGGGAGGTTCGAGGGTGGGACCCAAAAGTGCCTCGGGTCTCTCTTCCCTTGTCAGGGCTTTTCTCTGTGTTGGATCTGGTTGACCAGGGATTGGTGCAGTGTCTGGTGGTAGGTCTGTCTGGTATGCTGATTCAGTGGCTGGGTCGGTATGGTGTGGGAGGAGCCAGTTGTTAACCTCCTCTGGTGGTCTTGTTGATGTTTCAGAGAGGAACTGTCTTGAGGGTCTATGCCTGGTGATTGAGTTCCACACTGAAGAACCTGTTGGTTGGAAGTGCTGCTTCAAGGCATGTTTGACGTCTCATGGTAAGTAGTACTGCTTGTGGTCCTGGTGGTGTCCAGGTGAATGCCTTTGGTCATGTGATCACTACGTCTGTCATTGGACTGTCTAGCTGGTGGTGGCTTATTAGGGTATCCGTTTAGGTTGAGGTTTTTGTATTGTTTCCATTGTTTTTATGTGAAAGCTTATTGTATAGTTCCTGTACTTTAGAAAGGATAGGCATAAGCTTCATTTGAATATCATCAGTCTCGGCAATTAGATGTTCAAGTTATTATACCAGTATAAAAGCAAAGAAAGTGGAGGAACCAAAAGTGTCCAAAAATATAAATGTATAAGTAGAAAAAAGACACTTCAGCTGGAGATAAAAACAGTTTAACGCAAATAAAAATAACAAAAAGGAAAGCGCTTTCGAGGTAACCCTCTTCTTCAGACCTAAATACAAACTGATAAAAATCCTGAATTTAAATACAAGCACTGACCAATAAAAACAAGGGTTAGGAATGCATCATAAAAAATTAATTAATTAATTACTGTGGTAAACCTTTTCTCTTCAAAAGAGGTTTTAAGGACACAGCGCTATTGAGGCCAGGTGGAAAATATGCCTTGAAATCCACAATCCATCTTAATTCAACATATTCTGTCTCATTTTTAATGTCCCCTTCACACAAACTGACATTCACTTTTTGCAAAACTAAAAATTAAAAATTATGCTGTGTATCATAATCAATTACATGTTTAGCTAGTGCATTCGTGCATTTGCTGTTACGTATGGCATTGAGATGTTCCAAAATTATTTCTTTTAACACGCGATTAGTTTTGCCTATGTAAAATGCACTACATAAATTACACTTTGCTAAATAAACAATATTTCTTGTGGAACAATCAGCATAAAAAGAAAACTCTGTAGACTTATCATTTAATGGATGTCTGACCATCCAAGCAGACCATATATAGGCACAAGCTTTGCAGGTTCTACAGGGGTGGATACCTCTACGCTGTGAGTTAAACCTCTCACATATATTATGGTGCTTGTAACATAACCTTTGTTTCAAGTTTCTATTATTCTTGAAGCTAAAGCTCGGATTAGTTCCCAGTACCTGGCTAATACTTGGATCAGTCAACAAAATAGACCAACTCTTTTTAAGCTTATTGTATAGTTCCTGTACTTTAGAAAGGATAGGCATAAGCTTCATTTGAATATCATCAGTCTTGGCAATTAGGTGTTCAAGTCTGCCCAGGGACTGGGTTTGTCTGAGTTGTAGTTCTCTGTTGTGTTCCAGCAGTAAATTAAGTAGGCTGAGCCTTGTGTCAATAAGGAGGTTATTCCATCTTTCAGTGATATTATTGTTCAGGCTCCTATAGTTCAGTTTTTTTGTGAATTCTCAAACCTTTTGGAATAACTCTCCTGGTGTAGCCGGCTTGTAAGTAAGCCTCTTCCCATTGTAGGCTTTTGATCATGAGTAGATTATCTTCTGTATTGTGCAGAAGTTCTCTTTCTCTGATCTCCCTTTCTGTGGAAGCAACTCCATGTTGTGGGCTTGTTAGGTTATCCAACCTCGGTGGATTCAGTAAATCCCTGAAGAATGCACTGATTGACATTACAGGGATGGTTTTCCTTGAAGGTTTTCAGTGTAGATTTTATACGAATCTGGGAACTCCACAGTGTGAGCTGCAGTCATATCCAAATGAACAAAAATAGAAACACTGGCAACAGATGTATTGTTTTAAGGATCTCTCTGAGGAAAACTGTGCTACTGAAGTAAGACCAGAACTCAAATAGAAGCAGAAATAGAGTGAGCAGTCCTTAAATTTCAAGCAAAAACAAACATTTTATATAAAGATGTAGAGAATCACACAGCCTTTTTCTTTTCAGAATAGTAGCGTTTATTAAACCATTCCTTCTGACAGATGAGCTCTGTAGTTGTCTTACATTTTAGAATTTCCTTTCTTATTTATGCACAGGTTAACAAAATACAGTAGAGATCTGCATTAGAATGAAAACAAAAGGAGTGTTGTCTGATAGGGTCGAGGGGACAAGGGCTTAACCAATGAGGGGCAAGGAAATTACCTGGAGATGATAGGAGCAGGGTGCTGGAGAACTGGCCTGTGGAATATGAGCACTAGCTAAACCAACTGTGGGGGACATGCAAATGAGGAAGAGAAATTATAGAGCATGATTAGGCGATAAGAACGACCAGTGGCTAACATGATGTATAGGAGGAATTATTTGCTTTTTAACTCATAGTTCCTTTTAAATGATTTTAAATTTGATGATTTAAATTTTGAAATAATTTTAAAATGGAGGCTGTATGGAAGGACTAATTGGAAGGAGATATAAAATATAAATTGCTAGCTGTATAAATGGAACGTGCAGGCAACACAACAAAATAATTAGTCCACCAAAAACGACCAACGTTCCAACCATAAGCAAAAAGCAGAAAGTAATTCCAATCGTTGATTCAAAAATAGCTTTATTCTCTTCCAAACAGCATAAAATTCAAGAAGGTTAGCGCTTTCGTGGTTGTATCCCACCACTTCATCAGACCATAAAAAGCTGCTAAAAACAATTAATACAGCATTTCAAAAAATCAATTAGCCTATCACAGCACCAAACCATTCACCAACTTAAAGGAACAGTAGACATATATACTCTATAGCTAACAATAGACCTATAAAACTAGTCTCCATACTGATCAACCTGCTTGCTCATACTAGTTTTATAGGTCTCTTGTTTTTATAGGTCTCAGCTTTTTATGGTCTGATAAAGTGGTGTGATACAACCTGAAAGCGCTAACCTTCTTGAATTTTATGCTGTTTGGAAGAGAATAAAGGTATTTTTAAATCAACGATTGGAATTACTTTCTGCTTTCTGCTTATGGTTGGAACATTGGTCGTTTTTGGTGGACTAAAAAATATAAATTGTTCATATAATGTTGTGTGTGAGCACTAAAGCCATCAGAGAGTACGGATACATTTATAACAATAACAGACTAAACTAAAAGTTAAGAAATGCGTAAGTGAACCCACTACTAGTGCCTATAAGGGGCACAATGCTGGTTATTATACCAGTATAAAAGCAAAGAAAGTGGAGGAACCAAAAGTGTCCAAAAATATAAATGTATAAGTAGAAAAAAGACACTCCGGCTGGAGATAAAAACAGTTTAATGCAAATAAAAATAACAAAAGGGAAAGCGCTTTCGAGGTAACCCTCTTCTTCAGACCTAAATACAAACTGATAAAAATCCTGAATTTAAATACAAGCACTGACCAATAAAAACAAGGGTTAGGAATGCATCATAAAAAATTAATTAATTAATTACTGTGGTAAACCTCTTCTCTTCAAAAGAGGTTTTAAAGACACAGCGCTATTGAGGCCAGGTGGAAAATATGCCTTGAAATCCACAATCCATTTAATTCAACATATTCTGTCTCATTTTTAATGTCCCCTTCACACAAACTGACATTCACTTTTTGCAAAACTAAAAATTTTAAATTATGCTGTGTATCATAATCAATTACATGTTTAGCTAGTGCATTCGTGCATTTGCTGTTACGTATGGCATTGAGATGTTCCAAAATTCTTTCTTTTAACACGCGATTAGTCTTGCCTATGTAAAATGCACTACATAAATTACACTTTGCTAAATAAACAATATTTCTTGTGGAACAATCAGCATAAAAAGAAAACTCTGTAGACTTATCATTTAGTGGATGTCTGACCATCCAAGCAGACCATATATAGGCACAAGCTTTGCAGGTTCTACAGGGGTGGATACCTCTATGCTGTGAGTTAAACCTCTCACATATATTATGATGCTTGTAACATAACCTTTGTTTCAAGTTTCTATTATTCTTGAAGCTAAAGCTCGGATTAGTTCCCAGTACCTGGCTAATACTTGGATCAGTCAACAAAATAGACCAACTCTTTTTAACAATATCACATACTACATTGACATTGTTAGAATAAGTCAAACACAACCTATTCACAGGTTGATTAACTTTCCTTCCTGCACTTTGTACTTCAGCTCAACAGCTATCAGAAAAATAGGGCTTGGTTTTACAGATATCGGAGGAATTAACCTCCTCTATTACACTATCTATGTCAAACTTCTTGTTTCCTCTATCTAGGAGATCTGATGTAAGGCCCTTGACTGCAGCAGTGTAGTCAGCCTTATCAGTGTGAAGTCTCTTACAGAGTAGCACTTGATTCTTGACTACATTTTTCATAATATGCCTGGGATGCATGCTGGAGTGATAGAGAATGTTATTCTTCCTACAATCTTTCCTGTGCATTTTAGTGGATACATCTACTAATATGCTCTTACTAACAAGAACATCCAGAAAGTCCAGTTTTTCTTTTGAAAATTTAAGTGAGAAAGAGAGGTAAGATGTAGTATTCTCAAGGAAGTTAACAAAACAGTCTAAATCTTGCTCATTCCCATGCCAAGTAAAAAAGATGTCATCCACAAAACGCTTGTAAAACGTACTGTGTTGCTTGAACATGTCAGAGACAAATACCATCTCCTTCTCCCATTGGGCCAGCACAATGTTGGTGTATGTGTTAGCACACGCTGTGCCCATAGCAACTCCTACTTTCTGAAGGAAGAATTAATTCTGAAATAGAAAAACATTGTTCTCTAATATCAAATCAAGTAATGCACAAATCATATTCACTTTAATATTAGAAAACTCACTTTCTTTGTTTAGAAAGCTTCTAACATTCTCTACTCCCTCTTCATTAGGAATGACCGTAAATAATGAATTCTCATCCAAAGTAACAAAAATAACTTCATTGATAGATATATCCTGTCTAGACTCGGCCCAAAGAAACAGATGCTCCAGAAATTGTTTACTATCCTTTAGGACAGTAGGTACTTTGTTCAAAACACATCTTAGCTGTTTTTCAACATAGATAGACATAGGTTCTGTAAGCCAGCCCCTTCCTGAAACAATGGGTCTAAGGGGGGGATTTAATGGATCTTTGTGCACTTTCAGCAAACCATAAATGACTGGTATGGTAGGATGCTCTACACTAAAGTAGGTGTACAAAGAATAATCAGTCTGGTCAGTCATAAGTAGATCATACATATAAAAATTCAGTCTACTGACGATACCATTTACCTGGTATTTTTGTAAGTTTATATATACATTGACATCATGTAGCATTTTATGCATTCTATCCAAGTAGTCCATTGTATCAAGGACAACTATCCCACCACCCTTGTCAGCTGGTCTAATAGTCAAGTGATCTGCCTTAGTCAAAGTACGCAGGGCTTGATCTTCTCTAGTAGTCAAGTTGTAAAAAGTGCCCATTTTCTCACTAGTTACACTCCTAAGATCACTCTCACACATCTTAATAAATGCGTCCATAGACAGAGAATTCTTAGGAACAAAACAACTCGGTTTTCTTAAATTATGAACATTATCAACTCCACAAGTATTACCATCATATATGGTTTTAAGCATTATATTCCTTGCAAAAAGATGGATTGTGGATTTCAAGGCATATTTTCCACCTGGCCTCAATAGAGCTGCGTCTTTAAAACCTCTTTTGAAGAGAAGAGGTTTACCACATTAATTAATTAATTAATTAATTAATTAATTTTTTATGATGCATTCCTAAGCTTTCTTTTTATTGCTCAGTGCTTGTATTTAAATCCAGGATTTTTATCAGTTTGTATTTAGGTCTGAAGAAGAGGGTTACCTCGAAAGCGCTTACCTTTTTGTTATTTTTATTTGTATTTAAGTGTTTTTTATCTCCAGCCAAAGTGTCTTTTTTCTATTATACCAGTATAGATGATTTTCTGACTCTTATGTTTTTCACACTGAATCTCCTAACAGATCTGAAGAAGTATAGGTGAAAACGCTGAAAAATCTATACTCTTTTTATAGCCTGAAACAATGGACTATTTCTAGATATTAAAGACACCAGCAGGTGCAAACCACACACTACAGTTTTCTCTGGTCATCTGAGCCATCACCATTTCTTCATTTTTGCATTTTGCAATTTGTAAGCTATCATGCATACATTTATTTGAATAGTTCATATCCTCAAGGTCACCGATGTAAAAAGTAAAAAGAGAGAAGAAGTACAATTACATCTTGGGGAACTATGCTGACCTGACACAGCTTGGCTGGGTATGGCTATTGAAGTGACTCTTAAGTTGTTTTTATTTGACTTTGATGCGACTATTGTTTAGGGCCATGAGAACAATTGGCTCGGCTTAGATGGTTAGACACTTAGCTGTATAATGATAGTAGTTTTAAGCTAAAGGTTTGTATAGTACTATGCACACATTTCTTTGATTGGATTGCATTCTCTGATAGTGGTCACCAAGGTCTTCTCTTATCTAGTCCCTTTATTTTAGTCCTTTCCCCTCATGCATTATTTCCCATAGATATTCTTAGGTTCGGCTGAACAATGCTAACTCCATTATGAGAATCTTCTATTTTGGAATTTCACACTTTCCCAATTGTATGCACAGCACACAGTTTCTGTGGGCATTATTGGGATTTTTGTTCATGACTGCTCATGACCTTAGTCTCCCTAGTGCTCCCTCAGCCAATCCCTTACCTCTCCCACTTATTTTTAATCCAATCCACTTTCTGTTTTCTTTATCCAGTCCCAGCTCTAGTACTCCTTCCACTCCCCGTGCCTCCCAGTCAGCCTCCCCACATCTGCACCCTTTATTCCGATTCACTCTATTTTATTAGTTTTATTGGTATTTTTATTGGCATTTGTTTTTATTTTTCACTTTTATTTTTACAATGTTTTATTTATAGTTGCTATAGTTATTTATTTTCAGTCTTCAGTTTCTACCTTCACTCGCATCTGCGACATCCGTGCTCCTGTTCTGCTAGAAGATACAGTTCTGATAATTAAAAAGCCTCCATATCCCAAGCTCCGGCTTTATTTATTTATTTATTTGTTTGCTTGTTATTAATTTTTATTCTCCCAGAAAAGTCCTGATATAATAATCAGGTCATGGTAATTCTCCATCATTGTGCCCCTTATAGGCACTAGTAGCGGGTTCGCTTAGGCATTTCATAACTTTTAGTTTAGTTTGTTATTCTTATAAACACATCGACACTATCTGCTGACTTTAGTGCTCGCACACAACATTGTTCAAACAAATTATATTTTTTATCAGTTAAGTTTTTTGCTTGTATTGGGTTTGCAGGAGTGTAAAGTAAAGCAGACTGCTGTTCACATGCAGCCAGGAGAAGACTGGTTGAAGATATGGCTGACAACACCATGCCCCATGCAATACACGACACAGCAGTGCAGTGGCTGAAGGAACAGGGATCTGTCACCACACATACTGGTCTCTTGGAGATACAAGTGTCACTTGTGTATGAAGTCGATATATATGGGTGACTAGATGCAGGAACAAAAAAAATGTTGGTGGTTCACAGCTGCACTGGACACCTCTGCTGGCAGAGGTTATGGCAGAAAGAGTGGCTTCTCCTTAAGGACCTTCTAGATAGTAAAGTCCACATGGTCAGTGCTGAATAAGATGGAAGAGTTGGGGGGAGTGAATGTTGCACAACAAGGACCAGGGTAATGCCACTCTACACCAGCAATCAGTCAGTGCAGTGGGATGCAGTAAGAATTCTGCCATTAAGCCCTATTCAAAATTGAGAAACTGTTAAAAAATAAAATTAAATAAATAAATAAATAGTTCACAGGTTCAAGAGAAATAATTGCACTGTCCATTCAGTATGTTATACACTAAAACAGTATAAAATAAGTAAAAATATAGCATATTTAAATTTTGATAAAGTGTTGTAGATGAGCATCATTATATATTTTTCTCAGTACACGTACATGATGGTACACCAACAATTAATTTTCTATGTAAAGTATATTTAATCCTGAAGGCTTTCTGGGTTAAAGTTTGCTATGAACTCTAAGAAATTTTTATTTTAGTGCTGTCCTCTTTTTTGTAGAAAACTACATGACTTTATTGTTGGAAGCAATCCATTTTCATTAACTGAGCAAGAGTCAAGAAAACAAGTTGTTATGAAAAAGGAAATTACAATTTTGAATGATATATGCCAACTAAAATTATTCTCAGATAACACATTTCTCAGGAAAATAATAAAAAATTAGGGTTCCAGTAAATATGGTTACATAACCGTTTCAATATTTTCCCTCTGAGACTTACAGTTTAGGTCAAAGATAAATATTAGACTTTTAAAGCAGTAAAAACATTACATTTTATACAAACTATGACTGAGGGATTGGGGATCAGTGTATAGTGCGTCAACAAGTGGTAATTCTGTCTTCAAGGGATATCTGGCTATTTTTAGTGATGACTAGTGAGCACAATGCCGGGGCACTTCTATGGGCAAGGCTTGTAAAGGCTCCAGGGCCATTAGCCTAGTACACACCTATGAACCTATGAACTAGATTGGAGGTGTAAGGCAGAATGTTGTCACACAAGGGTTCAGCACTTAACAGTGCAAACATTAATGTACAAATACAGTCAATACATTAATCCTGATATTGCAACATAATTAAAGTTCTTTAGTCAAAGGTGCAGTGATCTTAGAATTACTATATATAATTAGTTTGGTATAGGGTGCAGAGGGTGAAAACCTGTGAGGGGAAACATTGTAATTATGTTGCAATGGCCTTTTATGTTTATTTTCCTTTGAAATCACACATTGGTGTTCACAGATTTCAGTGTTGAAACTTGTACCTCTTGAGTGGGTATCTGGTTAACTGATCGCATTGCTTTTTATTGAACAATTTAAATGAATTAGAAGAGACCATTAAAATGTACTGGCACCCATTGATAGGCTCTATAAGTGACTTCTATATTTTCTGCAATGTTAGAATTAGTTATAATAAGTAATAGATATGGAGGGTGACACCCCCTGGGGATGTATCAGATTTGCTTTGAATTTACAGGGTTTGCCTGACTGTGGTTCACACACACACACACACACACACACACACACACACACACACACACACACACACACACACACACACACAGTCCTGACCAGATGAATCACAATCTTGGATTGCTCTGATCTGCTTAAGTTCTGAGCCCACAGTGGCCAGTCATTCAGTATAATTCCCCCTTTGGCATGTATCTGTCCAGGCATGTATAACAAATAAAACATCCACAGAGATACCAGACTAAAAGAATACATGGCTTAAACAATATGTCCTACATGGACCAGCTGAAAGCCATGTCACTATAGTCGGTATCCTACAGACTGCTAAGCGGTGACCTGTGTCTGGCAAACAAGACATCCTCTGACTTAATAGTGATGGATTTATTGCACACCATCAAGTCAAATGGTATCATAAATACTCAGTATAAGAATCTAAACCTCTTTTGTAACATCAGCAGAATGATTTGGAGAGGCAGGTATCTGGCAGAGGATACCACTGCTCTAAAACAGACTCCCCATCCACATAAAGTAAAATTCATCCCTGCCCATATTCAAGTGAAACTTGGATCTATGGATAGGAAACACAAAGTTTACCCCTGGACTGTCATCTGTATTACTAATGGACAAAGGCGGCTCCTAAATGCTTTAGCCCATGCATGAGTGCCCCTTATGGTTCTCAATCTCTTAGTTCAATAAGGCACAGCCTAAAATAATGGGGTGTCAAAAGCCCAAAAATAGGGAAACTTTTAAATATTGCTCTTATAAACTTAGCAAGTTACTAGAATAATAGGATTTGTGTTAGCTTGAAGTTTTGAAAGGATATGAGTCCTGAAACTCAAATGTATGTCATTATTTAGTGACCTAAGTTGTCGGTGATTTTCCAGAAAACTACACATTTTATGAGGAACAGACAAAAATATGAGACAAAAATATGGTCAGTTGAGAGGCATGGACCTTTCAATTTTTTTATGGTATGTTCCCAGTTGTTCTCACTAGGGTTGATATAGGCTAATCTAACACTGACTTGAGATAGGTTAATTTAATCACAAAAGGGAAAACTGGCTAGGCTTAAAATGGCCCGCAAATGTAGCTAACCTGTACTTACCTATGAAACTATGGACTTAAGTGAGATGATCTGAGACACATAGAATGCAGGTTGTAGTGATCAAATCAATCTATAGTTCAATAGCTTAACTACCACTTTATCTCATTGCATAAACAGCCAAGGCTGACTTTTGGTGTGTTGTATTGCTGAATGCATTCCTACTGAAAATTAGTGACAAATAAAGATGTCCTACAACCTGTCTATCTCTCTAGACACCTGTGGCTTAGAACCTTTTTATGTTGCAGAGTCCTACAGAAGGTATCATACTCCTGTAGGAAGACCATGCTTTCCACCTGCTGTGACCATGTCATTTTATAATCATTTTATAATGGTCCCCTTTTTATAATTATAAAATAATAATAACCAAGTATATAGAAATATCTATGAAAGTAGAACTTGAGTGCATTTATTGCATACTAATAAGAAAACATTGTCATTGTCTCATCTGATATGAATACTCTTATAGTGTAGTTTCTGCTATACCCCCTGTGGTTGTATGTTCTTTTACTGCTTTTATTTTTACTTCCCGGATGTATTGGACTGGATTTAACTTTTGCTGCAATACTAGTCTTATCACACATTTTTTTCATCCTTTCTATACCTTGTTACCTTATGTATAAACTTTGTTTTACATCTTTGGGACATCAATGCAAAGGCATAATTTCCGAATCCATACTTCTGCAATGTCACTTGTAAAGGGATTGAAAAGGTCAAGTCCCTTTTATTAACCCCCTTGTACTGCCCAACTTGTCCCATTTCTTTCATCTTTGCAGACTCCATTTATACGTCCTTTTTTCCTGTTAATGAACAAAATGGGTTTTGGTATAAAATTATTTCAGGTTGCAGATTAGATTTCTGCTGCAAACTCTAAAAAAAAATAAAAAATAAAAAACACACACACATACAAAAAACATATAATCGAGTCTCTCAGCTTAAATCCATAAGTTTTTTTTATCCTTAGACTATTCCTCAAGTGTACATATTATGCCACATTGCTACAAAAATTACATCACGACACTATGTCAAAGTACAACACAACTTTTGTATGACATGAAACCAGGCACTTGTATCTCTTGCTAGCTGCTCTCCTCCATTTCCTGGTGTCAGGTTACCTCATTTTTGCTTTACACTCCTTACCAATCAGCCTGCCTTCACTGGATGTAAAGTAACATTAATGTTTCTCTTTATTGCCTCCACATCCACCTCTTTCACTTATGCTTTGTATGCTTTCAAAAGAAAAAACTTTTATGGAACTGTTCATCTCATCTATTGGGACCATATATGTTATCAGTTCTCTAGCTGACTTCCTTTCCCCTTATTCTGCCTGTTCATATGACCATATTATTATTATTTATTTATTTTTGCATCTTCTCTTATTTGTTGACTTTTTCCTTTGAGACAAATTACAGTTCTCCCTTTTGTCTACCAGCCAGTGGTCATACTCTACCTCCAGGAATATATACCCTTGCAGGTTGTGGGTCTCTTCTACCTCACTGATGTAAGACTTATCCTCTAGCTTTCCCTGCCCCCCCTTTCTTTTATTGCAGTTTCATATAAAGTCTTCCCTTCCTATGCACCAGATACCAACCTCATTACTCTGGACTGGGTCAGAAGATCTTTGCCTCAACATTGCTTGGCCTATACTTGGACCTTTCCTTATGTTTCTATGCTTTAGTCCTTGAGAAAGGACTTTACTGCCTAAAAGTTCTCTGGAAATCTTCCCACGGTTGGCTTTCAGCAAGCATAAAGTAAGTGACCTGCTCATTCTAACTTACAGTGATATGAAAATTCTGCAAAATAGCCTATTGTCATGTTAGTCATTGTGACTGCCACTTTTTTTTAGTGCTCAGAGAAATTATTTCCATTCGACATTACAGATCACATTGTGTCTACTAATTTCCCTGCACAAATATATACACATTGTAGAGTCAGCTTAACTTTTCAGAGCATTGTAAACAGACACGAATATAGCACTGTAGGCATTCGGAATAAGAGCACATCAAACAATCTGCTGTATAACTTTTGTGGTCTTTTGCTACCAAAATAACATTAAAAATTGCAGTAATATATTTCTAGCACCCCATGGTCCTATCAATGTTGGCAAAAATAAAAGTAATAAGCAAAATATCTTCTATCTCTAGCTTGAGATGTTACACTATAATACATATTAGTGCTAATTCTGTACATACCTAAACCTTGTCTTCCCCATCAATATGAATCACACTATAAATATTAATTCTCCAATAATAGTAACTGAGAAAAAAATGTAGACATTGCTTCTGGTTAATATAGTCTATTACCCTGTGTTCAGGATCATGAGTTAATAGTGTCTCTCATGTTCCTAACACAAATTGCTATCCTTGAAATAATACTTTTGACATTGTTTATATGCATGCAATATGACTTATAGGTTACAAGTTAATACCCTTTCCATTTACTTAGTGTTCAGACATAGGGCTGCCACTTTCTCAAATGGTTAAAGTGTGGCATTTATTATGAATATGTGAAATGTTGTAGGGCAAACTATATCCACAACCAATGCAAAGGACTGGCTTTCACTTTTTTGCCAAAACAAAAGTCTCTTTTTATTCATATAATATTAAAGTATTCCAGATACAAAATAATTGTTTTATGCAAGTATTGTACAATACATGTTGTCCTTAAATCTCAGGCCATTTGCAATTTTCTGGTCTTTAAGCAGTATATCACTACCCAAATAAGGTCTGTCCTGCACAAAGAGGGACAAGTGGCAACCCTATCATACGTCCATAAACCAATACCCTTTCTTGTATCCTCCACTCCAACACCAAGTATACTATCTCCTTCCCTGCTGCTGATCTATACTTCCCTCCATCCACCTCCATTAAAAAAAAAAAAAAAGAAAAGAAAAATCTAAAATCTCCATGATTGGCTTTCCTAGGTGGATTGGTCTTTTATTCTTGCCACTTATGGATGCCTTCCAGAATCTAGCAGCCCCACTTTCCAGACTCCTTGATCTGTGGAAGGGACTTTTTGGTGCTGAATTTGTAAGTCCTTTTTTCTTGTCAGGTTCTCAATCCACTTCCTTCTCCTTGGTATACTTTCCTCCTCCCCTATAATTGTATAGCCCAGAAAAAATGTCCATATAGTTTTCCAGATCTCATTTTATCTAGGGTTAGAGTGTTTCCCTGTTTTTTTTTTTTTTTTTTTTTACTATCTAATCTGTTATAGCCTTCAACATGAGTCCCGCCTCTGAGGCTAGCCAGGTAATTCAAGGTGATCTGAATCTATGAGGTGAAGTAAACTACTTCCTCCTCAGAAAAAACTATGATCCTCTTCCCCTTCCACACAAAGATTATATGGCTTGATAAATTCTACAAAAGATATCCCCTAAGCTTTTAACTAATCATCTGCTGGATTAATGATCATTACTTCATGATGCAAAACCAATTAACAATTCTCCCCAAATTTTAGGGCAATAACTTTGTACATCTTAGCTTTCATCAATCTGGCCAGTTTTAGTACATATTCCTTTTGTCTGTAGAGTAGTCCCTGACCATCATGTTCCTCAGATGGAAAAACCTTGACATTTCATCCCCACCCTGTGGATTCTGTCACTTGCAACAGAAGAATCTAGGTGGAGTCTATACTTTTTCAGGCACGTTTTCTTTCAGATGTTCTTCTGATGTTCTCCAAGAACTCACTGCCAGTTGTTTGGAACAGCTGAGCCTGAGTTATAGTTTCTTGAGTATACAAGCAAATGCTAATGTTTTTAGGGTCACCTCTCTGTAGAGCAAGTTTTTTATGTTTGTTAATGAGCTTTGGGTGGTTGCAGGTCAGTGCACCTGGGACAAAGAGTAGGATAGGCATTATGTGTTTGTCAGTGAATACTCTTTCTTTGAGCTACAGCAACCTTTCAGTAAGAATATAACAAGTGACATGGGGAGTACAATGGTGCTTGTTTCCTGTGCTTTTTTTTTGTCAGAGTTCACTTTACTACAAGTTTTATGAGAATGAGTGTTTATGCTGTAATTTCCAAATGATTGCGAGAAGGCTAAAGTGATGATGGATTCAATAATGCAAGTATACTTTGTGGATCATTTTTCAGAATTATATATAATTTTCACATTTTGACACATAGTACAATTCTCTGTGTCACGTTTTGTTGCTTTGTTTATACAAGTGATGCTCAATGTCTCATTTTTATTCATCTTCATTTGGTCAATTAACAGTGTTGCAGTTTTGTCTTACATTTTCAGCATTTTTCTGTTGCATTTCATCTAGAGATTATTGCTACATTCTCCAGCAGTGCCTTACTGAGCAGGCATCCTCTGCTACAATTGACCTGTTCTGGAACTTTAAACAAAGCTACTCTTTCATAGTGACCTTCTAAAAGGTCTGAAACTGCTTCTCCATCCCCTCCTCCTAGTATTTACTAATGTTGTATCAAGTTAGACAGTTACTAGGGGAAAGTTATTCTTTTTGTTTCTACCCTGCAGAAGAGTTACAGGATCAAATTACCAACTTGTAAGGAGCTAGCTCTCTCCACTCCCTCTGGAATAGCTTCTGTTTTCACCTTTGGGATAGCTTCTTCAATATACCTGGGGAGAATTGGAATATGAATTCTGAATGAAGCCTGGCCAGGTCTACAGTAGCTGAGGTGACAAGCAAGTAGCTTTTCTGACATCTGGTAGGTGTTTGTCAAGGCATTAATCCTAGAACCAAGTGGACACCAGTCTTCCATGTAGTGCTAGCAGGGGGAGTTATAAATCTTCCTGAAAGCTAGTGATGTTTTCCCTGCATTTGATTAAGTGCAAAGTGGGTAAGGCTGCAACTCATCAAGCATATGTTCAGGTGTTACAACTTGTCAATTGTTATTTTCCAGAGACAACCATTGCTCACATGACTGCTGTTACTGTACCAGCAGTGATTCAATGGTTTGGGGCTTTTCAATTTTTTTCTAAAGCTGTGTGACCATGAAGCTAATATATTAAAGTAAGGAAAGTCCCTGCAAAACATTTTTATTGTTTATTTCATGAAACTTTGACCTAGGGGTTATCTGTCTGAAGCTTTCTCAGGAAGTTACTCAACCATTTGTAGTGGAAGCCTAGTCATAAGCCACAAAGGCAGCACTATGGTAGTCTTCAAAGCAAGGCTAGAGTATGGGAAGTGTCTGACGAGACTATAAAGGATGACTCTCTGAAGGCCTCATAGATGATCTGGCAAAACATCATATGATACATTGAGGGATGGAATATTGCCCAGACTTTTCTCTGTAAGGGTAACAAAATTCTAACCTCAACAGTTATGTGATGCCCATGCACTGGCCCAGCAATCAAGGAGCCTCAATCCTCATCACTAACACCAGTATATAGGGAAAGGATAGTAAATACACACAGTAGAGTAAAATTTCCCTTAAGAGCACACAGAGATCACAGTCAATCTGGGACTGGTTTCTTCCTTTCTCTTCAGGTCCCCAAAAAGACTCTGCACTGGTATAGCTATAGGGTCCAAATCTTAGCCTAGTGGGCAAGCTAAAACCTCCAGCACCATTTCTGTCCAATCAGTATTTTGTGTCTCTGTCCAAGTAGCTGACACACACGCACTTTGAGATAAGAGTTATATACAACCACACATAAACTCCTGGGGAAGGCTGGCACAGGTTCTCCAGCTGTGCCCCTTTTACCCAGATTATATGGTAGTACCACTTGCCACCACCCACTAATTTTTATCAGCTACTAAAAAGGCCCTTAACAAGGGTGTCCAATTATTACTGTGCAATATTATTATCCAAATGGTAAGTGCAACTGAACAGTCAAGGCTTATTGTAGTGGCTTTGCCAGTATCATTAAATACATGCAATGTACTCTTAGATCGTAAATTAGCTCTACACAAAGCAGCCATAGTTGAAAGGTTTAAAAATATTTAATAATAAATAATAAAAACACAAGACAATACTTCTTACTACACAGTGCTAGTCAAGAGTTCATAGATCACAGAGAAATACTTAAAATAATACAGTAGAAAAGTTCTGACATCAATACAGAAAACATAATCTAATCTTCCTATTTCCTAGCTATATCTAAGAGAAAACACAGTTCTAAAATAAATGTACATAAAGAGCAAGACAATGCTGGTGATGTTGGATGTTCTCAAGACAAATGCTAAATGCCCTCATTCTTTCTGTCCTTAAATTGATAACACAGTACCACTGATTCATTTCAGATTACATAATTTCTTTCTGGTTCCCAGGCTAACAGAAACTCAGAGGTTAATAGCCCATTTGATCTTGCAGTTGGTCAGGAATCCAGAGCAATAAAAGAAATTATACATATAAATTCTAGTCATTAACTCTGGCCTCAAAATAATAGGCAGAATGTCTCCCTCTAGACATCTCGGCTCCGAGTTTTAGAGCAAAGAATTTCACAATGCTTGACTTATCAGTTTTCATACAGCAGAGTGCATTGTTGTTACATTTTTTTCAGTTCAACGTCCAATACAGTCTTTTCACATTTAAGAGAACAAGCCTGTGGCTTACATTAATATTTACAAATGATAGAATTATCTGCAAAATTCAGCCTTCACCTATCTTCACAAGTTATATTGTCAGGAGGTGGAAGGATCATGTTGATCAACTCCTGGTTCTGGTGGATATTTCTACTTTGCAAATGCAGCATCAGAAGCAATTGATAAGATTGTATTCATTCTGGTAGATAAAGTAACTCTGGTAATTAAGCAGTTTAGTGAATGCAAGACTGTGGGACTGAATGATATTTATTTAACATTTGTTTACTGTGAAAATCCGACTTGGACAGAGCCCAATTTCAGCAGAAGCCCAGGGAGAAATACTCCAGATGCATGTCTTTGGAATGTGAGAAGAAACCAGAACACCTGGAAGAAACCCATGCAAATGCAGGAAGGATATGCAGACTTGGCACAGAAGGCACCCCAGCTGAAAATTGAACCAGAGAACATCTTGCTGTGAGGTGACAATGCTAAACACTGCACCACTGTGCCAGTTATTTGGGCAGAAATGCTGAAGGAGATGGACATTGTTGGGGTTATCATTGTTAACATGCTATTTAAATGTGTGAATGGAGAGATCAGTGTCTCTGGATTGACAAATTGGGGGTGGTCATCCCTGGTGGGTGTATTCCAGTTATAAAATGATCACTCACCTCAGTATTCATTAAAAAGAAAAGAAACATGTCACTGTGTTGAAAAGGAAACTTAATCCAATATTCAAGCCTCGGATTCTGAAGGAACAATGTGAACTGTGTTCTGGCTGTCATGCAATGTGTTAACTTTTGTTAACAGACCTCATTCAGGTGTTTGGTTTGGAAAATACCAATTTAAATTTAAAGGTAATTACTCAAAGTACATATAGAGAACAAGACAAATAATTGGGAAAAACAGATAGCAGCTGGAACAGCTGGAGAGGGAAGCAAAATTATAATACAAGGAGAACTGGCTTGTGTTAAAAATCAGAACAAGAAGTTAATTATTTTGAGAGATTACAAAGGAGAAGAAAACATTACAATGATCCCAACTAGAGGAACAGTTACTAGAAAATGAAATGGAATCAAAGATTACATAACGTTAGAAGCATTCAGTCAACAGGAGCACAAGTGAGTCACTAAATACGAAATCTGTGTTAGTTTAAGAGGAACAAAACTCATTTGTTGAATTCAGCAGAGAAGGAAATAATAAAATACCTTCTAAAATGATGAAGCCCCATATAAACTTCTTAAAGGGAAATAGACTCAGGACCATACAGAAATCAGATGACCAACCACAGAAGTTAATTGTCTCAGTGAATGGTATGATAACATAGTAGGTACAGGGGGAAAATGGTTCATCATTTCATCCAAAAATGATAATCTACAGAGCAAAACATGGACTGAAATATTTTTTGGTAATTCAAATCCACCATATGAACATTGTTCATTGTTCAAAAATAAATAAATAAATAAATAAATTGTTAGAAGGAATACACAGAATGGATAGTAATAGCAGGACTTTACAACATAAAAAACATGTAAAATCTAGTTGAAAAAGCACTAAATAATCCTTAAATTACCCGAAATGGTAAGTGACTCCACAGTTAACTTAAATGTATTAGGGAAAGGTAATCGTTTTATTAATTTACAATGTTCATTGGAAAAAGTATGCAAAATGTTATTATAGCAGTTCCCACAATTTTAGTTAATTGTCAGATGTATTCAATGTATTGCAATACTTTGCCTTTTAGCTCTTTTCATCTAAGTGAAGTGTTGCTCAATGTAAAAATTAATATGTCTTAGTAAAACTTAAAATGTCCAAAGGTGAACATCCTTTCACTGGAATACTAGCAATTTCTCTAAAATATTCAGGGTGAAACTGCTATGAACTGATTAATTTAAATGCAGTTACTTCAGCTTTTCTCACCTCATTTTACATTTGAAAGTTCTTGGAAATAAATTCCATAGGGGGAAAAACTGTAACCACTCCTTTGGCATAGTTGTATGCTTCCTTGAATTCAAAGAAACTTCCCAGGATGCAGTGTGGCTTTGACCAAACTGAGTACTCCCAGAAATGAGAACTGATAAAATAGCTATAACAAGCAGTAGGGTATTACAACAACTCAGTCCATCATACAGAAATATTATTGCACTTTATACTAAATAGGTTCTCCTATTATATTTTTTAAACAGCACTGGAAAGCATTGTACTACATTAGGAAAACTTCCATCTGAAATACCGAATGCAGATGCTAACAAAACTTTATAACTGTTTAATGTCTTCTCTGGCATTATAAAATGTGAAAATACAGTTAGTTAATTAAAACAGAAATAATTTTCCATTGATTTAACTGTAAATAAATTACAGGGTTAGTCCAAAGTCAATATAGGCATACAACAAATCAAATGTTTGACAGCGTTTAATTAATTAATACTTTTAATGAGGTATGATCTATTTTATCTTTCATCTTTGCGCTAGTATTATCTTTAGTTTAAAACTAGTAGTATTTTTTATTTATCTCTTTTTGGTCACATGGTCTCAAAATAACAAGAAAACTAAGACAGTTGGTTTACTTTTTGGCTTATTTTATTACATTTACAAAGTTCTTTGAGGTAATTAGAAACAAACAACAGTCCTCTGGGGCAGTTTTATGCTTCCTTGAGATGAAATAAACTTCCCAGAAGGCAAGGCATCTCTGAACTCAACTGAACACGCCCAGAACAGAGAAGTGAAGCAGTAAGCAGAGCAAGTAGTAACGTATCACACTCACTTCCTTAGCATACCAAAATGTAACAGCAGTTTGTAGTAAATTAGTTCTGCTGTTACAGTTTTCCAAATAGCCCTGGTAAACATTGCAAGGTGATAGGAAAACATCCCTCTGAAAGACTAACCCTAAGATTCAGAAATGTGCCTAGCAGAACCATGGAATGCCTTAGGTACAGCTTGTAGGGTTCATACAGCCCAAAGCACAATGTCAGTTAAGAAGGTGGAAATCCATGCTCAGTTTGCTGTTAATTAATAAGTCCACGCATACTTGGAGCAGGCCTGTGGTAAAACAGGAAAACTTGCAGTCGTGGCTAGAATGTGACGGAAAATTGAAAATCAGAGAGAAAGCAAGCACCAAGATGCATGAAGACAGGAAAACAAGGACAAAAGGGGCCACTCCAATGGTTAACTATGTTTTTTGACAATAAAATGGGTAGAAATGGGTGTCTAAGGTGGTAGAAAACAAGGGCAGCAAGCAGATGAGATTACTCAAGGAATACAAGTTAGGTAAGGGAAGGTGTGGGGAGAAGGAGGGAGGGTGTGTAAACTTTTCTGTGGGAGAGGTACTCATTTTATTTGTTGAAGAAAGGGAAACTGGGGAAGGATGCAAGGGGAAATAAAAGTATGATAAGAGGCTACAGGTCAGAAGCAGGGACAAAAGCACAAACATAGTATAACATAGACAATGACCGATAGGGAGGTGCTGACACACTGAGTGTGGGGGAAGACAATTGATTCCGAGAGACACAAAGTAAGGGAGGACACTTGTAATGGAGAAGACTGGACAAAAAACAGGGGTGGCATTTATGCACAATAGAGGGGAACAATGGGATAGGAGTTAAGGTAGGTATGGCCTTTTGTATCACACCACCTACATGAATACAAAGGGAGGACAGACAGCATCATGACCACCATCCAAACTTTCCCATGCCTGAGGTGATGATGGCAGAGGTAGACAGTGATGTGACTATTAACCAGAAGAGGAGTGTCTGATATGTGACAGGTGTGGGCAACCAGATGTCAGTCTAACATATGCTGCAGCACCTCCACCAACTCCATGTGTGTGACAAAAATCTGACCCCCTTGCAGTGCCACTGGAAGGAATATAAGACAGTGAATCAGGACCAGGGGCAAGAGAAGTGGCCTCCTGTGTGGTCTTTGCTGTCACCACCAGAGAGGTAGCCTGGGATATAGGTTGGGAAAATGCAATGCAAGGGATGGCTGGGCCTGATGGGGACTGTGGAACATAGCCATGGCACTGCCACTGCCATGACAACTGCTGTACCAAATGGAAAACTAAATGGAGAGAAATAAAATAACAAACGGAAAATAATTACAAAACAAAGGGTAGAGACAAAGGAAGGGAGGGGGACAGAAACAAAACATTTGCTAAACATAAAGATAATTAAAGCATAAAGATAATTAATATATGAAGCACATTAAATGAATTACATCACACAGTGAAATCAGTACAGCTACAGAATAGTATGAACTGACTAACTGCAAGAATGTATGATGTAAATGCTGTTATGCCATGATGTGCTATCAGAACAGTGTGCACACACATAGCAAAATTGGGATTGGAATTATTCCAAGAAGCGTTACTTGAATATAGTAATTTGAGTGCTACCATGATCAACTTTGTAATGCAAATGATGGAATGGGTTTTGAAAAACAATGTTTTTGTTTTTGAAGAAGAATATTATAGAGAACTAAAAGGGGTAGCAATGAGGTCTAGTTGCACCCCCATATTCACCAATTTAGTTTTGTGTATGTGGGAGAAGAAATATATTTTTGTCACAGATTTCCCTAAAGACTGGATATTATACATCCGTTATTTGGACGATGTGTTTATTCTTTGGAGAGAAGATGTGCATAAAGCATTGACATTTGAGAGATTTATTAACAATATTTGTGGCTATTTCAAATTCACACACACTTATAACCCAAACGTTATAGATTATTTAGATGTAAGGTTGACTAAAAACACAAAACATAACTGTTTTGAATCTATGGTCCACAGGAAACCCACGTATTCTAACAGTTTTTTGAGGTTTAAAAGCCAACATCCATTATACATTAAAAGAAACCTGGTACGAGGCCAGATAATCAGAGGGGCTAGAATGTGTTCAACCTTGGGAGAGTTAATAAAATAATTGACATTGTTGACTCAAATGTTCGAAAATAGGGGATACCCCATGGAATGGATGGACAAATTTAAAGAAGAGGTTTTAACCGGATGGGGTAATAGATTTATTCCCCTATTAGGACAAGAACAAGTTATAAAAGTCCCAGATGTTAACTAGACAGACAGATTCACACACTCTATGGTGATAGAATTTAGTTCATTTGGTAGAGAGGTACAGAAAATTCTTACTAAGAACTGGGTGATATTGGAAGGCAATAAAGAATTTACCCACTTGTTAGGTAAAAGCCCACTTTTTACAAATAGATTAGGGAAAATATAAAATATTTATTACAACATACTACACAGTTGAACACAGCTAGATCCACCAATAAATGTGGTAGGTGTAATCAATGTTCACTAATTTTGGAAAGTAGTGAATGTAAATTAGAACGCATACCTACTATTAAATTGGCTGTTGGCAATTGTCAAACAAGAGGGGTGGTATATATTGCCTTATGTCAAAGTTGTTTGAATTTTTTATGTGGGGAAAACAGAAATATCTCTCAGGCAAAGAATATACGAACACACATATGCTATGGAAACGCAGAATAAGAATAATGCCCTTTTCAAACACTCACAATTATGCCCCAATTTTACTGGTTGCAAGTTTGGTATTTTAGAGATAGTCAAAAGGAACATAAGAGGGAGTGACTGGGGGAATGAGATAGATATAAGGGAACTGCATTGGCAGTTAACCTTAAATACAATAGAAGCCCCTGGTATTAATGAGTATTTATCCCTTCGACCAGTTTTAAAACAGAGAGCTAGAAAACTATAAAAATTCCATAACAGAACACCTAAAGGAGCATGTTTTAGTTTTAGTCCCTATTTATAATAGTGTTTCTAGGTTTATATTTAATGTTTGTTGTTTCCCTATATATAACATTTAATTCAGAGAGAGAAGTTTTAAAGGACTGTGTTTTTAAATGTTAATTGGATACCAATTAAGAATACTATTGTATAAAAGAGTAAAGTGGAAGGAAATTCGACAGTTTGATAAAGTCTGTTAAAATTAAAGATGAAAGCGCTTACTTTATTACTGTTGGGATTGTCGTTGTATTCTACACCACTGTGGTGGAGCAGAATTGCTTGCGTATTTTGGAATAAACTTCATTTTTCTTGGACATTTTGCTGTGGAGCGGACAGTTTTATACCAAGGACTGGTGTTTTTTTGAGTTTTGGTTTAGATTCCAATCTTACTGCTCGAGAGATTTTTTAGTGCTGTTTTTTTGTTTCGGGCAAGGTTACGGACAGTCCGCTCTTTGGATCGTTTTGGACTTGTATCCAATTTTTGTATTTCACTAGTTTTTCTCACTATGGAAAATCAGAATGAACAAAGTACCAAAGATAATCACCAAGTCCCTCCATTAACAGCTAGGGACTTGAATAACGAGGATAACATAGAGCAATTGGTGAAATTAATGACTCTGCAATGCCAGCAATTGCAGAGTACTTTGGACAAACTACTAATTCCATCAGCTCTAGTGACGACCCAGGTGACGTTACGTATGACGAATGCAAGTGCTATAGATCCGAATGGAGAAGTACGTGAAGTAAATGAACAAGGTTCAACAAAGAACAGTATTCCTTATAGACAGTTTCTAGTAATGGTACACAACAGGAGGATAATAGGAGGAAGAGATTTGAACGGTGGATACACGAGGAATTATTATTATCTAACCAGGGGCAACAGGCAAAAACACTGGATATACACCAATGTTTCAAGGAGTTTGAACAAAAGATGAACAAGGTACGTAACTTGCAAATGGACAATGCATACCTTGCCGAGTGCATAAAAGTCCAAAGAATACCCAAAGGGCTAAGAATGGCTAAATTTCCCAACGGATTATTAGTTGGACAAACAGAACTCGATGCACTGTTAACTATGTTCGATAGACATGGTATTGAATTGTTGCATTTTATAATTAAAGTTAACAATGGTAAAATTAACTCTCTGTTAGGGGAAGTTAATAAATTAAATGAGGATATTTTAAATGATGAAAGTTTTTCAAATTTTGAAACTAAGTATGATAACATTTTTAAGAAAATTGAACAGCAGGTTAAAGAAAATATATTAAGGAAACAACGAAAACTGAAAAGGGCCAAATTAGAATATAAGCAAAAAGAAGCTTATTTACTACCAAGAAGCTACTATGGGGAGGGTGCTGAAATGGATAGAATGGGTAACAACCCTGACTACACTTATAATGTAAATTCAGTTAGCCAAGAGATGAGAAGTTTGAATGGAGGGGGACAAAATAGCAATTTTAATCATGTTTCGGACAAAGTGTTTGATCAAGAATTTTCCCAGTTGAGGAGGTCCGAAAGGTTACAGAATAGGGACCGTAATCGACAAAATAATAATAATTTTTTAGGAGGGCAACAGACACCCAGGGGGAGGCTACTAAGGGGCCCGAGAACATACTGGAACAATAACAGGAATACCAGATTCTAGATGAAAATTCAGATAGTAATCTTATCACAGAGGACGAGTTCGGTATTATCAACACTAGGAATGGTTTTAAGATTTTTAATTATACAGGTTACCCAGTGACAGATACACATTTTATTCTTTTCGAGAAGGGGTTTAAATGTGTTCCCGCTAGGAAACCCGGTCTAGCACAAGTACTAACAGAGTTAAAATTATATACAAGGAAATAAAATTTACAATTATATTTTAAGCAGACAAGGAACGAAAATAACATTAAAAATGGAACTTTGAGGAAAAAAAGTTTGTTTAATCCCCCTTTAAATCCAGTGGTGGCCCATTATGAAAATATATGTATAAGGGAAATTTGTAAAGAATATCAGGGTTATAAAGAGGATTTTTATAATCTGACAAGAGAAGAAAAAACTCTATTAAATACACTGAGAGTCAAATGCAGTATGAGTGATGAAGCCAGATAAGGGAGGTGGAATAGTATTGGTAGACACAACTGATTATATAAATGAAATTACAAATATGTTACAAGACACAGAGAAATACTCGGTAGCATCTAGGAATGAAGCCATTGTAGCACATAGGAGACTACAGATGCATCTAGAAGATAGTTTAATGCAGGAAGTTATTAATGAAGAGGTATTTAACTTCCTGCAGTCAACATCCATTTATTCCGACAGTTTTCGGTACACCTAAGGTACATAAAAATATCTTACACCCTCCATACCGATTGATCTTAGCCACTCAAGGGATTTCTACCTACCCATTGGGTGTATTTATAGATAGATTATTAAAAGAAAGCTTACAAAAGATTGATTATGTGGTTAAAGATTTGTGAGATTTTTTAACCCGTATAAAACAAAAGTTTTACATACATTGTACAGGTTTTTCAACTATTGATGTGGTTGACCTCTTTGGATCCATCCCTCATGAATTGGGATTGGAATTATTCCAAGAAGCGTTATTTGAATATAGTAATTTGAGTGCTACCATGATCAACTTTGTAATGCAAATGATGGAATGGGTTTTGAAAAACAATTTTTTTGTTTTAGAAGAAGAATATTATAGACAACTAAAAGGGGTAGCAATGGGGTCTAGTTGTGCTCCCATATTCACCAGTTTAGTTTTGTGTATGTGGGAGAAGAAATATATTTTTGTCACAGATTTCTCTAGAGACTGGATATTATACATCCGTTATTTGGACGATGTGTTTATTCTTTGGAGAGAAGATGCGCATAAAGCATTGACATTCTAGAGATTTATTAACAATATTTGTGACTATTTCCAATTCACACACACTTATAACCCAAATGTTATAGATTATTTAGATGTAAGGTTGACTAAAAACACAAAACATAACTGTTTTGAATCTATGGTCCAGAGAAAACCCACATATTCTAACAGTTTTTTGAGGTTTGAAAGCCAACATCCATTATACATTAAAAGAAACTTGGTAAGAGGCCAGATGATCAGAGGGGCTAGAATGTGTTCAACCTTGGGAGGGTTAATAAAAGAATTGACATTGTTGACTCAAATGTTCGAAAATAGGGGATACCCCATGGAATGGATGGACAAATTTGAAGAAGAGGTTTTAACCGGATGGGGTAATAGATTTATTCCCCTATTAGGACAAGAACAAGTTATAAAAGTCCCAGATGTTAACTAGACAGACAGATTCACCCACTCTATGGTGATAGAATTTAGTTCATTTGGTAGAGAGGTACAGAGAATTCTTACTAAGAACTGGGTGATATTGGAAGGCAATAAATAATTTACCCACTTGTTAGGTAAAAGCCCACTTTTTACAAATAGAGTAGGGAAATATGAAATATTTATTACAACATACTACACAGTTGAACACAGCTAGATCCACCAATAAATGTGGTAGGTGCAATCAATGTTCACTAATTTTGGAAAGTAGTGAATATAAATTATCAGAACGCATACCTACTATTAAATTGGCTGGTGGCAATTGTCAAACAAGAGGGGTGGTATATATTGCCTTATGTCAAAGTTGTTTGAATTTTTATGTGGGGAAAACAGAAAGATCTCTCAGGCAAAGAATATACGAACACACATATGCTATGGAAATGCAGAATAAGAATAATGCCCTTTTCAAACACTCACAATTATGCCCCAATTTTACTGGTTTCAGTTTTGGTATTTTAGAGATAGTCAAAAGGAACATAAGAGGGGGTGACTGGGGGAACAAGATATATATTAGGGAACTGCATTGGCAGTTAACCTTAAATGCAATAGAAGCCCCAGGTATTAATGAGTATTTATTCCTTCGACCAGTTGTAAAACAGAGAGCTAGAAAACTATAAAAATTCCATAACAGAACACCTAAAGGAGCATGTTTTAGTTTTAGTCCCTATTTATAATAGTGTTTCTAGGTTTATATTTAATGTTTGTTGTTTCCCTATATATAACATTTAATTCAGAGAGAGAAGCTTTAAAGATATTTTTTAAAGGACTGTGTTTTTAAATGTTAATTGGATTCTAATTGAGAATACCATCATATAAAAGAGTAAAGTGGAAGGAAATTCAACAGTTTGATAAAGTCTGTTAAGATTACAGATGAAAGTGCTTACTTTATTACTGTTGGGATTATCGTTGTATTCTACACCACTGTGGTGGAGCAGAATTGCTTGTGTATTTTGGAATAAACTTCATTTTTCTTGGACATTTTGCTGTGGAGCGGACGGTTTTATACCAAGGATTGGTGTTTTTTGAGTTTTGGTTTAGATTCCAATCCTACTGCTCGAGAGATTTTTAAAGCATAAAGATAATTAATATATGAAGCACATTAAATGAATTACATCACAGAATGAAATCAGTACAGCTACAGAATAGTATGTACTGACTAACTGCAAGAATGTATGATGTAAATGCTGTTATGCCATGATGTGCTATCAGAACAGTGTGCACACATATAGCAAAAGTAGAAACTTGTGGGAAGAAATACTGATCTATATATAGAGTACAGGTACAATATGGTGATCCTCTGTCCATCTGACATATACTAGCTACCTTGTTGTCTAACACTTGTAGGTATAAAGGAATCAAACTACAATGTTCAAACACAAACAACCTGAATAATATTGCACAGTAATAACTGGGCACCCTTTTAAGGGCCATTGAGTAGCTGATAAATATTAGCTGGGTGGTGGCAGTGATTTCTACTGTATAGTCTGGGTAAAAGGGTCACAGCTGGAGAACCTGTGCCAGCCTTCCCCAGGAGTGTCTGTGTGGTTATATAAACTTATCTCAAAGTGTGTGTGCGTCAGCTACTTGGGCAGGGACATGAATCACTGGCTGGACAGAGAGGGTGCTGGAGATTTTAGCTTGTCCAGCTGGCTGAGATTTGGACCCTATAGCTGTGCCAGTGGGGAGTCTTATTGGGGACCTGGAGAGCAAGGGAGTGACCAGCCCCAGACTGAATGTGATCTCTGTGTGCTCTTAAGGGAAATTGCACTTTATTGTGTGTATTTGTTATCCTTACCTCCAATATTAGACACCCCTCACTGGTGATGGTGGCGAGGATTGAGGATCTTTGATTGCTGGGCCAAGGCACGGGTGTCACATGCTAATTGGTGGCAGTGGTGGGATATCCACACCATATATTAATTGGTGGCAAATACTAATTGGCTTGCAGTGGTGTGGGTAGAGTGAATTCCTGTAGCTTGTGTACAGTGAGCTTTGAAGGTGTTTTGTACTCTAAATCAGCCACGCAGTGAATACTCAGAGTTCAGATCACAATTGTTTTATTTCTTTTGTTAGCTTAGTCAGGGTGAGCAGGCAGCATGTCAGCAGAGGTGTATGGAAAGCTGACAAGGAGCCAGCTGGCAGAGATGTGCCAAGCTAAGGGACTGTTGCATGGAAACCTGACTAAGGCAGATCTGATTGCAGCCTTGGTTACAGTTGCATCAGAAAACAGCAACCAGGAGGACAATCAGACTGGCAGTGGCGATATAATACCCTCGGAGAATGGAAAGCTCAACCTTTCTGCAGAGGACTTAAAAATCCATCTGGAGCTAAAGAGACTTGAGTTGCAAACCAGGCATGTGGAAATAGAAGCAACTGAGAGATTGAGGCATCCAGAGACTGAGAAGAATGAGAAACTGCTATGCCTGGAAGCTGAGGAAAAGGAGAGGCAGGGGCAGCATGAGAAGGAGATGCTGACTATTCGACAGAGTCATGGAGGTAATGGGGAAGGGAGTAACTGGACCCCAGAAGCACAACAGGTAAGTAAATTTCTTCCGCAGTTTAAAGAGGGGGATAATTTTGATAGTTTCATTCATATGTTTGAGAGGGTATGCAAACAGTATAGTGTTGACCAAAGGCTCTGGGTATGGTTCCTGACCTCCTTACTCCATGGTAAAGCTGTAACTGTGTTGTCTAAAATGTCTGACGTTGTATGTTTTGATTATACTGTGGTTAAAAAGCATTTGTTAGAATTGTTTAAGCTAACACTTGAAACGTATAGGAAAAAGTTTCATGACCATAGACGCAAGGCAGATGAAAGTGTGTGTGAATATGTTGCTGAACTGAGCACTTATTTCCATAGATGGGTGAGTGGATGCCAGGTCACCACTTCTGAAGGGCTGGCAGACCTTTTAGTGAGGGAACAACCCCTTAGCATTTGCCTGAGGACATGAGAATCTGATTAGCTGATAGACAATGTGTTACTTCAGATGTGTTGGGAAAGAAGGGAGACCTATACCTGGCAAGCAGGGCAGACCTGCACAGGAAAGGCCCCCGTTACTGCTCATGGGTCTAAAGGAACCCAGCGAGGGCGGCACATACTGCCCCCAACCGAATCTGCCAGTAGCAATGGAAGCCACTAGTCCAGGTATATGTCCAGGAGCTAGGGTTAAATGTTTTGAATGCAACCATTGGGGCCATGTGGCATACAGGTTTTCACAGAGGCAAGCTGTGGAACAAAAGCCGAGGGAGCCAGTAAGTTGTAAGGACAAAATGCCAATAGTAGGTTGTCGTGAGACAACAGAGGTACCGAACTACCATCCTGCAGATGTCCTGACAGAGAAGGATTTGGATGAGGGAGTACCATGTGCTTATGCAGTTGCATGCAGTCAGGCTAGGAGACAAGCATGTGGGTCTGATAGCCTGGGGGAGACCCAGACATACTGCATACTTGCAGCCAGGACTGGTGAGGTGGTTACTTCATGGAGGGAGCTACCCTGTAGCAGTGAGACTGAAGGTGAGCCATAGCTGCTTGGGAGTACTGATGTTCCCTTGGAAAGAGTGACTACAAAGGTTGAGGTGAGTAGTAGTACCCAGGCTGACAGTGAGGCACCACTGTCAGAGGATGCCAGACTTCCTGTGGAAGGGGAGCTGGGAAGGGTTACAAGGAGAGAGTTGAGACAGGCTCAGCTCTCAGACCCTACATTGCAAGGCCTGAGGCAGGTAGCTAGGGAGGCACCTGATTCTCAAAGAAAGGGGGAATCTGTATACTGGGACAAAGGGTTACTATACAGAGAGTGGACCCATGAGGGAGGGCTAGAAGGTGAGAGAGTACAGCATTTGGTAGTGCCTAGAGCCTACCATCTGGTGCTTCTAGCCATAGCCCATGATATTCCCTTTGCAGGTCATATGGGCATAAAATGTGCAAAGAGACATATTATGCAGAACTTCTATTGGCCTGGAATTTCCAGAGATGTAACAGGGTACTGCCGGACCTGTGAGCAGTGCCAAAAGATAGGCAAGACAGGAGACAAGGTGAGAGCTCCTTTGATGCCTTTGCCTGTGATTGAGGAGCCATTTCAGTGGGTAGCTATGGATATTGTGGGTCAGCTGAGTACCCCAAGTTCCACAGGGAAAAAGTATATCCTAGTGGTAGTGGATTATGCTACATGATACTCTGAGGCAGTGGCTTTGTCCTCTATTGAGGCAGAAAAGTGGCAAACGCTTTGTTAGAGATTTTCAGCAGGGTAGGTTTTCCAAAAGAAATACTGACTGACAGAGGTGCCAATTTCATGTCAGACCTGCTGGCTTGTCTGTAGACGTCCTGTGGGGTGAAGTACATGAAGACCACCCCGTACAATCCCCAGACTAATGGTCTTGTTGAGAGGTTAAACTCTACAATCAAATCCATGCTATGGGCATTTGCAGATCAGTTTAAGAGGGAGTGGGACAAATATTTGCCCCATCTGTTATTTGCTTACAGAGAAGTTCCCCAGGAATCCACAAGTTTTTCACCCTTTGAGTTGCTGTATGGGCATAGGGTGAGGGGAACTCTAGATTTAATTTGAGATGAGTAGGAAGGTGAGTACCAGTCTCACAATGAGCCTGTTGTGGCATACATCCTAAACCTCAGGACAAGGCTGAGGGAACTCATGGGCTTGGCCCAGGAGAACCTGGCAGAAGCCCAACAACAGAAAAAGGTGTGGTAAGACAGGAATGCTCGAGCTAGAGAGTATGCTGTGTAGCAACAGGTAATGGTTCTCATTCCTGTCAGACACAACAAGCTGCAAGCAGCTAGAGAGGAACCCTACAAGGTGGTAAGAGAGGTAAGTGATGTTAACTACATGGTGGAACTGCTTGGCAGATGACAGGGGCACAAATTTTACCATGTTAACATCATGAAACCTTACCATGATAGGGAGGCCCTTGTGCTGAGCATTTGCAGTGGATTTCAGGAAGAGTCTGAGGGAGATCTGGGGAATGATGTCCTCTGTGAGGCTCGGGCTGACACCTCAGTGGAAGGGGTAGCAATGTCCCAGCAGCTATCTCCTACCCAGGTTTGAGAAATCCGAGCAGTGTTGCAGGAATTTGGGGACATATTTACTGGGAAACCAGGGTGCATCCACCTGGGGCAGCACCAGGTGGACATATGACCCCAAAGGCCTATTAGGCAGACCCCTTATAGAGTGCCTGAGAGAGTCAAACAGACTCTGAGGGAGGAGGTACAGGAGATTTTGGAACTAGGGGTGATTCAAGAGTCCAACAGCCCCTGGGCCTCCCCAGTGGTGCTGGTGCAAAAGAAGGATGGCAGCACCAGTTCTGTATGGAATACATGAAATTAAATATTCGCACAGAGTTGAAAGCTTACCCCATGCCTAGGACAGATAAGGCCCTAGAGCAGCTGGGTGGGGTTAAGTATCTTACAATCATTGATCTTACCAAGAGTTACTGGCAGGTGCCCTTGACTCCCAGTGCTAGAGAGAAGTCAGCCTTTGTGACTCCTTTTGGCTTGTATGAGTTCACAAAGATGCCCTTTGGGATGAAGAATGCCCCAGCAACTTTCCAGAGGCTGGTAGATCATATCCTAGTAGGAGCAGGAGAGTTTGCCCTTGCTTACCTAGATGATATTGCCATCTACAGCCATTCTTGGCTAGAGCATGTTCAGCATGTCAGGGAGGTGCTGGGCAGATTACAGAGGGCAGGATTGACCATTAAGCTGAGCAAATGCCAGGTGGGTATGGCAGACCTCTCCTTTCTAGGACATAGAGTGGGGAGTGGTAAGATAAGGCCAGAATCTGCCAAAGTGGAAGCCATCCAGGCATGGCCTGCACCTCTTACTAAAAAGCATGTGAGGGCATTTTTAGGGACACCAGGGTACTACAGAAAGTTCGGCCCCAGTTATAGTACCATAGCTGTTCCCCTCACAGACCTGACAAAGAAGAACATACCAGATAAGGTAGTGTGAATCCCAGCATGTGAGCAGGCATTCCAGAAGGTTAAAGAAGCTTTGGGAGGACCCCCAGTGTTAGCCAGTCCAGATTACAGCAAAAAATTTGTTGTGCAGGTGGATGCTTTGAGCCATAGGGTGGAGGCTGTACTTAGCCAGATTTCTTCAGAGGGAGAAGAGCACCCAGTGGTTTATCTCAGTCATAGGCTCCAACCCAGGGAGGAAAGCTATGCCACTGTAGAAAAGGAATGTCTAGCCATAGTGTGGGCACTGTAGAAACTTCAGCCTTATCTGTATGGAAGGAAATTCACTGTTATGACAGATCACAACCCCCTAACATGGTTAAACAGAGCCAGCCAGCAAAATGCCAAGTTGCTAAGATGGAGCCTGGGGTTGCAAGCATATGATATGTCAGTGCAGCAGTGCAGTTTGAGTAGCAATGCCAATGCAGATGGGCTCTCAAGACAGGGAATGTGGTAAGGTATACTCAGATAGACCTAACTCCCTCAAGCAGCATTTCTCAAGGGTCACTTGAAAAACTAGCTTGAGTTCTCCAGGGGGGAGAAATGTGAAGGTTGCCAGCCTAGCCAGATAGAATTTTATAGATAATTCTGTTGTTTCTAAATATTAATGTAAACCACAAGCTTGTTGTCTTAAATGGTAAAAATACAGTTACATGTGGAACTGAAAAAATGTAACAACAGTGCCCTCTGCTGACCAAGCAAAGCATGTTGTGACCCTTTGATCTAAAGGCAGCTCTGGCCAGTCCACATGAAGACATTCTGTCTATTGTTTTAACCAAGAGTTAAATTGCTAGAGTTAAACATGCAAATGTATTTTTATTGCTCTGCTTCCTGACCAGCTGCAAGATAACACAAGTAGATGTTAAGAATGTAAATGTAGTTTCTGTTAGCCTGGGAACCAAGGGATGTGTGAAGAATGATGTAATGGGAACCAGAAATATGATTTTAAAAACAGAGAGAATCAGGATGCTTTAAGCATTTTTGTCTTGAACATCCAATTCATCAGCACTCTGCCTGTGTTCTATATGTAAGTTATTTTAGACTTGTGTTTTCTCTTAGAAATAGATAGAAACTAGAATGATTAGACTGCGTTTTTCTGTGATGTCAGAACTGTACTGAATTATTTTAAGTATTTCTTTGTGATCTCTGAACTCTTGACTAGCACTGTGTAGTAAGAAGTATTGTCTTGTGTTTTTATTATTTATTATTAAATATTTTAAACCTTTCAACTGTGGCTGTTTTGTGCAGAGCTGATTTAAGATCTAAGAGTACATTGCATGTATTTAGTGATACTGGCCAAGCCACTCCAATAAGCCTTGACTGTCCAGGTTCACTTACCATTTGGATAATAATATTGCACAGTAATGATTGGACACCCTTTTAAGGGCCTTTGAGTAGCTAATAAATATTAGATGGGTGGTGGCAGTGATTTCTACTGTAAAGTCTGGGTAAAAGGGGCACAGCTGGAGAACCTGTGCCAGCCTTCCCCAGGAGTGTCTGTGTGGTTATATAAACTTATTTCAAAGTGTGTGTGTGTGTCAGCTACTTGGGCAGGGACACGAAGCACTGGTCAGACAGAGAGGGTGCTGGAGATTTTAGCTTGCCCAGTTGGCTGAGATTTGGACCCTATAGCTGTGCCAGTGGGGAGTCTTATTAGGGACCTAGAGAGCAAGGGAGTGACCAGTCCCGGACTGACTGTGATCTCTGTGTGCTCTTAAGGGAAATTGCACTTTACTGTGTGTATTTGTTATCCTTGCCTCCTATATGAGATGCCCCTCACTGGTGTTAGTGGTGAGGATTGAGGCTCCTTGATTGCTGGGCCAGGGCATGGGCGTCACAGCAACAGTTTCAAAACCCATCATTACAGCTTGGTTAGAAGACATACTGATTTTTATGAAGTTACTTTTATTAATGTACTACATATCCTTAAATGGGAGTCACTAAAGAATCTGCCATAGATGATGCTGTCTCTGAGTTCAATAAAATCTTCCTAGGTGTTCTAAACACTCTAACCCTTCTTCTAAATAAAAAGAGTCAAAGCCAACCTGCCCCATGTCTACCCTTAGCAACTAAACAACTCATGAAAAAAAGAGACAAAGCATAGAAGGCATGTAAAAAATCTAAAATAGCTCCCCTAACAAGCATACAGACAGCTAAGAAACCTGATAAAACAAATTATCACCTAAGATAAGAAAGCCTGTTATTCAACCGGTCAAATCACGTACACTTATAATTCATGATTGTTCTGGATCTTCATCAATAAATTGTTAAATTCAGAACAAGCTACACAGCCAACATCAAACACACACAAAAAAAATTACCTTAGCCAACCAGTTCAGTAAGCACTTTATACAGACTGTACAGTCATTAACAAGCCAGGTGAGTAATCAAGCTCTTGATGTCTGTACTCAATCAAATAACCTCGTTCAATGTTTTTCCTTACATATATACCACAAATGCCTTCAAAAATACCTAAAAAAACTAAAGTCGACTATAACTACTCCTGACACACTACCTGTCAAATATCTTAAAATTGCAGCTGGGGTATTCTGATAAAATGATCCATATCTGAAAATAAAGTCCCCTCGCTATGGGAAAATTATTATTCATTCAAAATTATTCATTGTTCTACTACACAATAGTGGAATTGATACAGATCATTCAAACTAAAGCCACTTTCAGAAATATTAGACAAACTTATTCATACTCAGATTCTCAGCTATTTAATAGATAACCAGCTTCCTTTCTTCAATCCAGCACAGCTTCCATCCTCATCGTAGCACAACTATTGCCTTTCTTAATTTTGTTAATGCTATCAGTACCCATAGAAATGCCAAAAGCCTTGTTTCCACCATTGTCCTAGACTTAATAAAATCAAATAAATCCAGGCAGGAACCACCAGGCCAGATACAAAAACTGTAATTTATTAAAACAACCAATAAAACAGAATAAAAGTGCAATATGACCACTTTCCGGTGTAACTCTTCATCAGATAGTGCATACAAAACAGCAATTCTCCCTTATATACAGCAATAGTCCAATCAAAATCAATATAAAACCCTCCTTTTCTTTAAAGCTGGTCTTAAAGGAACAACAGCATTCAATCCTGGGGCTTTGTCAACTCCCATTCTAATAACCCACTGCATTTCCACATATTCCATTTCATTCTTCAAATCTCCCATTCTAACATTCTTATTCACAACCTGCAATACCATAAATAAAAAAGTATGTCCTTGATTCAGAGCACTATGACTATATAAAGCATTGTGCTTATTGCACAGTTTTATGTCAGACATGTGTTTAAGGATCCTATCCTTTAATTTACAATTGTTTTTTTCCAATCTAATAAGTGGAGCATTGTTGACATACAGCTATATATACAACATTTTGAGTGTTGCAGTCAGCATATAATTCAAAGAATAGACCCTGCTTGTCCTAGGATGGATAAATAAATTCTCTTTCATGATATGCATGTATACTTTGCAATGTTGACAAGCAAAAGTACCCTTCTTCACTGTTGAAAACCTCCTTGTATCACACAACAATGGTTCATGACACATTATAACCTTCAAATTTCGATTCCTTTTATTTATTTATTTATTTATTTATTTATTTATTTATGGTATTGAAGAATGTTAGAATGGGAGATGTGAAGAATGAAATGGAATATGTGGAAATGCAGTGGATTATTAGGATGGGAGCTGACAAAGCTCTAGGACTGAATGCTGTTGTTCCTTTAAGACCAGATTTAAAGAAAAGGAGTGTTTTATATTGAATTTGATTGGCCTATTGCTGTATATAAGGGAGAATTGCTGTTTAGTATGCACTATCTGATGAAGGGTTACACCTGAAAGTACTCATAGTGCACTTTTATTCTGTTTTATTCATTGTTTTAATAAATTACAGTTTTTGTATCTGGCCTGGTGGTTCCTGCCGGGATTTATTTTATTTATTCATTATGACGTGGCTGGCAGAACCTTTAGTGGAAGACACCCATCTATGTTGTGGTTTACGATTGTCCTAGACTTATCAAAAGCTTATGATACTGTCTCCCAGCAGAAACTCTTTCATTAACTCTCATCCTTGGAGGTCACCAGTTCTTCACTGTGATGGTTCCAAAGTTACCTTTCAAACAGAGCATAAGCAGTGAAATGGAAAATGATTTCTCCACTTTCTTGCATGTAACTACTGCTGTCCCCCAAAGATTTATACTATGTTCCATATTTTTCAATATTTTCATCAATGCCCTCTACAATGCTGTAAAAAATGCCACCCTAGTCCAATATGCTGATATCTTCACCCTAATCTGCAGTGCCAAATCTCTCTCTCTGAATTTCAAGACCTTACACAGCAATCCTTTGTATTGTTTGAAACATAGCTAAACAATTCACAACTACTACTAAACCCCCTAAAAACTAAATTAATGATCTGTACCCCAAAACACGTCTGCCAGTATAACAATAATCACTATCAGCTCTGTCAATAACACCATGATGGAACAAATAAATCACAAAAAATTACTGGGTGTAATCATAGATAACCAGTTGAAACTGAACAACTATGTATCACATGTGGCTAAAAAATCATCAAAAATGATATGCATGATACAGAGTAAAGAGCTACCTCACTTACATGGCCAGAATATATACAGCCACTACTTTCTTACTGCCATCTCTCCTCTATGCTGCAACAGCTTTCAAGTCTCTCAACTTTCCAAACATAAGCAATGTTATAATAAAAACAACCAAACTTGTAGTAAACTGGCTAGTCCTTGGAGAATTAAACAAAAACAAAAAAACAAGATACCCCACTGTTACCGCATTGCCTACCCTTCCCTCAGCTAACCATAATACAGACTTCTCTATGAGCTACAAATTTGCCTAACCCTTAACATCTTAATACAATACTACTCCCCCAATAGAATGCTATGCTCTAGAGAAAAATCTGTACTCACTATTATCAAATCATCTAATGCTGCAGGAGACTCTCTATATTTAAATTGTGTAGCTAAACTATGGAACCACATCCTATCACTGCTGAAATCTATTCTGAATCCAAACTCATTAAAAACACAACTAAAGCTTCACCTGTCACATCAATGGATCTGCTTGTTTACATCTCCAGGATAAATGCCAGTGTTATCTTCAGCTTGCCATATTGTCAAAGCATTTCTCTTCATTCAGACTCCTGTGCCCCACAACTTGCATTCGCCGATACCTGAATAGGTCGACTTGCATCTCTAAACCGTGTATATAGTTTTGTGACACTGCTCATTTCTATGTCAGTACTTCTAAAATAACTTTTATGGTAGCCACATATATATAATTATTTATGAACCTGCTTTATACACCACCTATTAACTACAATATTTTCTGCCCTACTTAGTCCCTTCTCTCACCTTCATTTCTTTGAATTTCTATGCACTAACCACATGATCTATTATGTATCTGAGAAACCCACAAGTACACCTCTCAAATGCCCAATGGTCAGCATCTGCTAATGCATATGTATCTTTTATACTGTAATAGTATGCCCCTATTTTACATGAATGTAATCTAATTAGCAAATGAATGTGTAATTGTCAATGTACCTTACTTGATGTCTGATCATGTGTGTTACTGAATGTCTGTTTAACAGTGCTTGAAATATGTTGGCACTTTTTTCCCTGACTGCCCACTGAAAAGGGGGTTTTGTCTATACCCAGTCAGACAATCCTGGTAAACAAAAGCAAAATAAAAATAATTAAATAAATAAATAAAAATAAAGTTAAGTATTTACAACACATATATTTACTATGCAGAAAATCAATCACTGCGTAGACTTGACA
The DNA here is from genome assembly GCF_019279795.1 of Protopterus annectens. Classification (NCBI taxonomy): domain Eukaryota; kingdom Metazoa; phylum Chordata; order Ceratodontiformes; family Protopteridae; genus Protopterus; species Protopterus annectens. The sequence continues at coordinate 212,307,225 of NC_056726.1, forward strand.
GATACAATATATTTTGGACAATCTTACTCTGACTTCTTCCCGCTGGCTAAGAAGGACAGGATGGCACCTTTGCAGATCACTGTAGTGGAGCCTGCTGTTCACCAGAGCAGGGAATTCTAGGAGCATAAGACATCTCTTTGGCAAGATGGTATCAGTCATCCAGTTAATAATGTGCATCCTCATATCAGTCCACTTTCAGGTGCTCCAGATGGTTCCTATGCAGCAGATAAATGAAAATTTTTGTTTACTTCCTGCATCACTGGGGCACCATGTTACACTCAGTGTCCTTAGAAACCATAGTCATTTACCGGGTCTCATTCCAAACAACTGTGGCAGGCCTCTTATGATCATGTCCTTACTCTTTTTCAGCATGTGCTGTGTAACATAAGGCATCTCACTAGTGCAATCTGTGTCCGTGTGTCCTTAATGTAGCTCTGAAGATGTTGGAGTGGCAGGGTGATGTGGAGGTTCATAAGATGGAATGAAATGCATGTACCATGTGTCTTGCCTATCTGTGAGAGTTAGGCAAGACACATGTACTACTACAAAAGTCACAAGACATCCCTGTTAGGTCATTGACCTACCCACACAGGCTCAATGAGGTTTTCAGGTGCTTATATGAGAGGAAGAGACTGAGAAAGCCTCTTATCATGAATTGGCTCCATAATGTTTACAAGGACTGATTTGGTAACACTCATTAGGTGATGTCCACTTAACATAACTACCATTCTTAGAGCCTCTAATTTACATAATATAAACCCCATCAATTATGGAAAAATACTGAGTGACAGTTTATAAACCCCATCAATTATGGTAAAATACTGAGTGACAGTTTTCCACAATGCCAGTGTAGTCACAGTTGCAGGAACTTTCCCCATCAATGATCAAGATATGATGTAAGTTTGAATTTCACAATTTATTCTTGTATGCTGCCTCCAGCAGGAATGCTCGTGAAAAACTGCTTAGGTAATGCGTTCTTTGGAATTGTGTGGTAACATTCGTAAGCTACAGCTGCATTCAAGTGTAGTCATGTCAGGAGTTACATTCAAAAAGAAGGGTTATCTTGGAACAAACCACTGTAAGTGAATAATCTCTTCAAAAATGAAGTTACACAGCACGGGTTTTCTGAATAAGTTGCCTTGTGAATATGAAACATACTAAAAATACAATTATGCAATTGTCGTGTGTATGCGGTCATTGTGTGAGATGTATACATGCCATTGCGAAGTCATCAGCACAGATAAGCCTCAATTAAGATAACTGCAACCCTTCATTTGTTATCATATGTATGCTCTACTGGCAGTGGGTATAGAAATTATATTTGGTGGGGGTGGGGAGAAAAAAACACTTCCCACTACATTCAGCTGCTGGATATAGCAGCATTATGAAATACAGTTTGGCTGAGATTGAGTTATGGTTTATGTCTCTGTACTTGGAGTGCTTGACACTAGCTGCTTAAGACATTGTTAGGAACTCCATACACAAAAAGAATAATGTTGGGGCTTGGGCTGTGATACAGCTATATGAAACAAACACAGAATAGGCTTGTGCAGCTTCTTGCCACACTCTGTACCTGAAACACTCACCTTTCTAGCACAGAATAAGGTATTTGTATTGTGCCTCCAAGCAATCAGCCTCTGTACAGGTTATGTCCATTTCTGCACCTATTGTTCCTCTCCATGTAGGTAGTCATACATGATGCCTATGTGGAGAGCCCTATGCAGTCAAAGGCATGGCATGTGGAAAGTCAGCCACTGTCAGTCATTATATGAATGATAGTTGACAGTGGAGTTTTGATGCAGGCCACTGCCTGATTTTGTCAACTGCAGAATGGACATGCCATGTATACTTTATCACCTTCTTTCCTTGGGGAGCATGAAGTACTATATATATATATATGAACAGTGTCTGCAGGGGTATGCAGATGTGTATGTTACAGACCCAATATATGTCTGTATAACTAATTACTAACCCTAACCTTAATACACTCGTGCACACATTATCATCATCATCATCATCATCATCAGCCCACTTTTCCTTATTTTTCTGCATGGGGTCAAGGTGTTGTGTCAACTAACACCATCTCTCCCAATTCAGTGCTACTCTCATACCTTCTTTGACACTCATAACTCTCAGGTGTCTTCTCTCTCACAGTCCATCCACTTCTTTGCTGGATGCCCTTATTTCCTCTTGCCTTCTTCCTGTATGTCCCATATCCTCTTCACCAGATTGTCTTTTGCTTTTCTGCACATTTCCAAACTGCAGTAATTTGTTGTCTTTGACATTTTCTGCAACTGGAGCTACTTTGATGTCTGTTCTAATGCCCTCATTTTTTGTCTGTCCCACAGTGTGCATCCTAACACCCATCCCAGGTACTTCATCTCCATCAAATCTAGGTTCTTCAGCTGCTCTGACTGTACTTTGCACACTTCTATAGTACTGGTCACACTACTGTTTTCTACACCTTACTTTTCAGCTTTTTTGGCATTTTTTCATACACTACCCCTGACACTCTGTGCTAGTTGTCTGCAGCCCCTTTGATTCTAGCTTTGACTTCTTCATTCAGACTTCCCTTCTCCTCAACCACCACTCCCAGATACCTGAAGCTGTTAACCTGACTGGCTTAGTTTTTGGTGTCATTCCAGGGGGATCCAGTACCTGACAGCCTGGGAAGATATGATTGACAGACCACAGTGCTTTGCTAGAGATTGTCTGCATCTGTCTCACTTGGGCTTCAGGCTTCTGGCAAAGGCCCTTGCCTCCCCCATAGTTCCTTTTTTAGTTAAAGTCCTGACATTGATAAAACCAGCATAAAAATGTCAACAAAATGCAAATTAAAGGTCATGTTGCTAAACGCTAGGAGTTTAAACATGAAACTGCACTCATTGCAAGCATTCTTAACCTTGGAAGATGCTGACATTTGTGCAGTCACAGAAACCTGGTTCAAAGCTGTGGAGAGCACCCCACTCTTACCTGGTTACTCATCCTATCATACATTCAGACCCCAAACTGTGGGCAGCAAAGCCAAAGGAGATGGAGTTTCAATGTATATTAAAGACACACACACACCTCCAGGCTGGTCAAACAGTATGACGTACAGGAGATACTCCAAGTGCAGTTAGCCATTGACAAGACCCCTATTCAAATCATAGCTAGCTACAGGCCCCCACATTTGACTCAGGATGCCCACTCCACCTATCTGGACCTCTTTGAATCTATCAAGATTCAACCCTTTACCCTGATCCTGGATGACTTTAACTACCCAACCATAGACTGGAAAAACTACTCATGCCAGAACATAAATGCCCAGAGATTCCTTGATTTTATCAAAGCAAATGCCTTGGAGCAGCTAGTTGATACCCCCACAAGAGGTGATAATATCTTGGATTTGGTATTAACCAACATGAGTAACCACTGCAGCACCCCTACAGTATCATCCTCCCTGGTAAGATCTGACCATAAAACGGTCACTTTCAAATTCAACATCTCTCCTGACCCCCTCTAGCTAGGGTCAAACAAAAAACTTATCCAAAGCTGATTACAACCTCCTGAGGGATGGTATAAACAGCTTCACAGCCCCCCCCCTCTGCTAAAACTGGCACCAATGCCCACATCTACATCAAAGTACTATATGAGCACTTATATAGATGCATGGAATCAGGAATACCTGACAGGACAACATCATCCTCTGTAAGGAAGAGTAAACTTGTCTGGTGGACATCTGCAATAAATAAACTATATAAGAAAGGAAAAAAATTGCTGGCCAGGACCAAGAAGGAGCAGGTACCCAATTGGAAGCAATCTCTCCTTAGCCTGAACAAGCAAATAAGAGCACTAGTGAAATTGTCTAAAGCTAACTTCAAGTCCTAATTGGCTACATCTACTAGAGACAATATTAGGCCTTCTTCACATATGTCTGCAGTCTCAAAGGAAGCACCCAGGTCTATTCAGAACTGGTGGTCAAGGACACCACATACACAAATGCTGTAGATATAGCCAACCTACTGGCTGACAGATTCAGTGAAAACTTCACCCCTCTGTCCCCCCCATCAGTAAATCAGGACATCCTCAGTACCTACCCCCCCTTCCCTTATCTCTAGGGAACAGATCATCCCTGCCCTCTCAAAGGCAAAAAATACAGCCTCCATACGACCCGATAACATCCCAGGGTGCATCCTATATGAACTCAGGCATGAACCTGCAGCACCATTAGGCACCCTATTCAACCAAAGCCTGAGTACCGGCTTTGTCCCAGCCAAGTGGAGGACAGCCACTGTCATCCCTTTGCACAAAGGTGGAGCATCCACCAATCCGGGAAATTATAGACCCATCAGCCTAACTAGCCTGATCTGCAAGGTCATGGAATGGATTATCACGGACCTCATTAACAGGGACATTGGCAACCTCCAAACACTTGACCCCCACACAGTTTGGCTTTGTCAAAAGGAGGTCATGTCTGTTAAATCTGGTTGACTTCTTTGAGACAGTCGCCAAAGCTATGGACGAAGAGAAGACGGTGCACACCGCCTACCTTGATCTGGCCAAGGCCTTTGACACTATTCCCCACTCAGTCATAGCAGACAAACTCTCTCAACTAGGTATCAATCCATATGTTATCAGATAAGTAGCAAACTGGCTCACTGATAGAACCCACCTAATCAAAATTGGGGAAGCCACCTCAAGCAGTAGACTCGTAACAAGCAGTGTATCCCAGGGATTGGTATTGGGGCCTCTGTTATTCAGGATATACTTCTCGGGGGTGCAGGCCAAAACCAGTGGGCTATCGCTGACCAAGTTTGCAGATGACTGCAAGCTGCGCATGGTCATCAATTCCCCATGTGATGTGGATGTTCTCCAGGAGGGTCTCACCCAAACAAATGACTGGTGCCAGAAACATGTCCTCAAGCTGAATGCCAAAAAAAGTATCATCAGCCCCTTTGGGGAGAGTGATGTCCCCACATATTATCACATTAATAACAACGTCCTAAGCATGCAATCAGTCATGAGGGATTTGGGCACCCAGGTTGATAGCAACCTGACATTTGACCACCATGTTGCTTCCATTGTACGGAAAGCTTTCTATATGGTGCACCTCATAAGTAACGGTATCTCATCCAGGCACAAGGGGGTCATGACATCCCTGTATGCTTCCCTTATAAGGCTAATTATTGAGTACAATGCCCCCTTTGGCATGTACCTCGCAAAACATATGCAGCAGCTGGAGATACCACAGAGGTTCCTCACCAGAAGAATCCAGGGTCACAAACATCTACCCTACACATATAGGCTAAAAGTCCTGTCCCTCTACTCAGTTTCATACAGACTCCTCAGAGGTGACCTCTGTCTGGCATGCAAAGCAATCTCAGACTGCGCCTTGATGGGACTACTGCATATCCACAAGTCAAGCTGCACTCAAGTAACCCACATGTGTGACCTCAACCTGGTTTGTGACATCAATAGGACTTGTTGGCAGGACAGATTTGTGTCCCAGAGACTCCCCCATCTGTGGAACAGACTCCCTCTCCACATCAGACAGAGTATCTCTTTGTCCCTTTTCAAGTGCAACCTGGATAATTGGATGAAAAACAGAAAATACACCCCTGGGATTCCATCTTTGTCCCTGCTGGACATGGGCTTTGGGTGCTGACTTGTCTAAACACTGTCCAAACTTTTGGCTAGGCTTATAAGGTCCTCAGGGCCAATAGCCTAGTAACTTCCTATGATCCTATGATCCTATGATCCTATGCACCACTATTTTCCCTTGTATCTCAGTTCTCAGCTTCTTCTGATGTCTCCCATTTGCTGCCATTACAACTGTCTTATCTTTACTCAGACTCATTCCATGTGCCTTCAGTTTTGCATTGCACTCCCCTGTATTTTGCTGACATTCTTGCTCAGAGTCTGCTTGTAATGCCATATCCTCTACTTACAGCAACTTTGTTGATCTGTTCCCTCTGACCTGTTTGCTAATGTAGTCCATCACTGGTATGAACACCAGTGGGCTCAGAGCTGAACCCTGATGCACACTCACTCCCACTGGGAACCCCTCTGTGAGACTAAACACTGTTTGTACTTAGGTCATTGGGTCCTTGTACATAGCCTACATGAATTCTACCAATTTTGTTCTAAGACTTTAAACCACTGCAGGACTGCCCAAATCAGCTTTCTTGGGACCTTGTCACATGCTTTCTCCAAGTCTAGGAATGCCCAGTTGAACTCTTTCTTCATCTCTAGCTTAACTATCTGTCTGACTGGAAACATTGGAAGAGTTGTGCTTCATTTTGACATGAATCTGAACTGCTCATCTCCCACCATACTTTATGCTACGCTATGTATTTTTTTTATCAATTACATTCTCCAGAACATTCATGCAATATGACAGAAGTCTGA